>NW_026990665.1:65000-67500 GCF_036250125.1 Pseudopipra pipra | reverse complement strand
AACCCTAACCCTAACCCTAACCCTAACCCTAACCCTAACCCTAACCCTAACCCTAACCCTAACCCTAACCCTAACCCTAACCCTAACCCTAACCCTAACCCTAACCCTAACCCTAACCCTAACCCTAACCCTAACCCTAACCCTAACCCTAACCCTAACCCTAACCCTAACCCTAACCCTAACCCTAACCCTAACCCTAACCCTAACCCTAACCCTAACCCTAACCCTAACCCTAACCCTAACCCTAACCCTAACCCTAACCCTAACCCTAACCCTAACCCTAACCCTAACCCTAACCCTAACCCTAACCCTAACCCTAACCCTAACCCTAACCCTAACCCTAACCCTAACCCTAACCCTAACCCTAACCCTAACCCTAACCCTAACCCTAACCCTAACCCTAACCCTAACCCTAACCCTAACCCTAACCCTAACCCTAACCCTAACCCTAACCCTAACCCTAACCCTAACCCTAACCCTAACCCTAACCCTAACCCTAACCCTAACCCTAACCCTAACCCTAACCCTAACCCTAACCCTAACCCTAACCCTAACCCTAACCCTAACCCTAACCCTAACCCTAACCCTAACCCTAACCCTAACCCTAACCCTAACCCTAACCCTAACCCTAACCCTAACCCTAACCCTAACCCTAACCCTAACCCTAACCCTAACCCTAACCCTAACCCTAACCCTAACCCTAACCCTAACCCTAACCCTAACCCTAACCCTAACCCTAACCCTAACCCTAACCCTAACCTAACCCTAACCCTAACCCTAACCCTAACCCTAACCCTAACCCTAACCCTAACCCTAACCCTAACCCTAACCCTAACCCTAACCCTAACCCTAACCCTAACCCTAACCCTAACCCTAACCCTAACCCTAACCCTAACCCTAACCCTAACCCTAACCCTAACCCTAACCCTAACCCTAACCCTAACCTAACCCTAACCCTAACCCTAACCCTAACCCTAACCCTAACCCTAACCCTAACCCTAACCCTAACCCTAACCCTAACCCTAACCCTAACCCTAACCCTAACCCTAACCCTAACCCTAACCCTAACCCTAACCCTAACCCTAACCCTAACCCTAACCCTAACCCTAACCCTAACCCTAACCCTAACCCTAACCCTAACCCTAACCCTAACCCTAACCCTAACCCTAACCCTAACCCTAACCCTAACCCTAACCCTAACCCTAACCCTAACCCTAACCCTAACCCTAACCCTAACCCTAACCCTAACCCTAACCCTAACCCTAACCCTAACCCTAACCCTAACCCTAACCCTAACCCTAACCCTAACCCTAACCCTAACCCTAACCCTAACCCTAACCCTAACCCTAACCCTAACCCTAACCCTAACCCTAACCCTAACCCTAACCCTAACCCTAACCCTAACCCTAACCCTAACCCTAACCCTAACCCTAACCCTAACCCTAACCCTAACCCTAACCCTAACCCTAACCCTAACCCTAACCCTAACCCTAACCCTAACCCTAACCCTAACCCTAACCCTAACCCTAACCCTAACCCTAACCCTAACCCTAACCCTAACCCTAACCCTAACCCTAACCCTAACCCTAACCCTAACCCTAACCCTAACCCTAACCCTAACCCTAACCCTAACCCTAACCCTAACCCTAACCCTAACCCTAACCCTAACCCTAACCCTAACCCTAACCCTAACCCTAACCCTAACCCTAACCCTAACCCTAACCCTAACCCTAACCCTAACCCTAACCCTAACCCTAACCCTAACCCTAACCCTAACCCTAACCCTAACCCTAACCCTAACCCTAACCCTAACCCTAACCCTAACCCTAACCCTAACCCTAACCCTAACCCTAACCCTAACCCTAACCCTAACCCTAACCCTAACCCTAACCCTAACCCTAACCCTAACCCTAACCCTAACCCTAACCCTAACCCTAACCCTAACCCTAACCCTAACCCTAACCCTAACCCTAACCCTAACCCTAACCCTAACCCTAACCCTAACCCTAACCCTAACCCTAACCCTAACCCTAACCCTAACCCTAACCCTAACCCTAACCCTAACCCTAACCCTAACCCTAACCCTAACCCTAACCCTAACCCTAACCCTAACCCTAACCCTAACCCTAACCCTAACCCTAACCCTAACCCTAACCCTAACCCTAACCCTAACCCTAACCCTAACCCTAACCCTAACCCTAACCCTAACCCTAACCCTAACCCTAACCCTAACCCTAACCCTAACCCTAACCCTAACCCTAACCCTAACCCTAACCCTAACCCTAACCCTAACCCTAACCCTAACCCTAACCCTAACCCTAACCCTAACCCTAACCCTAACCCTAACCCTAACCCTAACCCTAACCCTAACCCTAACCCTAACCCTAACCCTAACCCTAACCCTAACCCTAACCCTAACCCTAACCCTAACCCTAACCCTAACCCTAACCCTAACCCTAACCCTAACCCTAACCCTAACCCTAACCCTAACCCTAACCCT
>NW_026990665.1:0-60000 GCF_036250125.1 Pseudopipra pipra | reverse complement strand
CTCACTGACCCCATAAAACCCAGGCACGTCATAATGGTGCAGGTCTCATAATCACACTGACCTCATGAAGCCCAGACATGTCATAATGGCACAGGCCTCATCATCACAGTGACTTCATAAAGCCCAGACATGTCATAATGGTGCAGGCCTCCTCATGGCACTGATCTCAAAAAGACCTTACACCCCATAATGATGCAGGTCTAATAATCACCTTGACCTCATAAAGCCCAGAAATGTCATAATTGTGCAGGTCTCATCATGGCACTGACCTCATAAAACCCAGACATGTCATAATTGTGCAGGCCTCATCATGGCACTTACAACATAAAGCCCAGATATATCATTATGCTGCAGGCATAATCATCACAATGACCTCATAAAGCCCAGACATGTCATAATGGCCCAGGCCTCCTCATGGCACTGACCTCATAAAGCCCAGACATGTCATAATGGTGCAGGCCTCATCATGGCACTGACCTCATTAAGCCCAGACATGTCATAATGTTGCAGGCCTCATCATCACACTGACCTCATAAAGCCCAGACATGTCATAATGGTGCAGGCTTCACTAACACAGTGACCTCATAAGGCGAGACATATCATAATGGTTCAGGCCTCCTCTTGGCACTGACCTCATAAAGACCAGACATGTCATAATAGTGCAGGCCTTCTCATGGTACTGACCTCATAAAGCCCAAATATGTCATAATGGTCCAGGCCTCGTCATCACACTGGCCTCATAAAGCCTAGATATGTCATAATGGTGCAGGCCTCATCATCACACTGACCTCAAAAAACCCAGACACGTCATAATAGTGCAGGCCTCCCCATGGCACTGACCTCATAAAGCCCAGACATGTCTTAATGGTGCAGGTCTCATCATCACACTGACCTCATAAAGCCCAGACATGTCATAATGGTGCAGACCTCAGCATCACAGTGACCTCATAGAGCCCAGAAACGTCATAATTGTGCAGGCCTCCTCATGGCACTGACCTCATAAATCACAGACATGTCAAAATGGTGCAGTCCTGATCATCACACTGACCTCATAAAGACCAGATATGTCATAATGGTTCAGGTCACCTCTTGGCACTGACCTCATAAAGACCAGACAGGTCATAATAGTGCAGGTCTCCTCATGGCACTGACCTCATAAAGCACAGATTTGTCATAATGTTGCAGGACTCATCATCACTGTGACCTCATAAAATCCAGACATGTCATAATGGTGCAGGCCTCGTCATAGCACTGACCTCATAAAACCCAGACATGTCATAATGGTGCAGGCCTCATCATGGCACTGACGACATGAAGCCCCCACATGTCATAATGGCCCAGGCCTCCTCATGGCGCTGACCTCATAAAGCCCAGACATGACATAATGGTGCAAGCCTCGTCATGGCACTCTCCTCAAAAAGCCCTGACACTTCATAATGGTGCAGGTCTCATCATCACACTGATCTCATAAAGCCCAGACATGTCATAATGGTGCAGGCCTCATCCTCACACTAACTTCATAAAGACTAGATATGTCATAATGGTGCAGGCCGCATCATCACACTGACCTCATAAAGCCCACACATGTCATAATGGCACAGGCCTCCTCTTGGCACAGACCCCATAAAGCCCAGACATATCATAATGGTGCATGCCTCATTACGGCCCTGACCTCATAAAGCCCTGACACCTAATAATGGTGCAGGTCTCATCATCACACCGACCTCATAAAGCCTAGACATGTCATAATGGTGCAGGCCTCATCATCACACTGACCTCATAATGCCCGGACACCTCATAATGGTGCAGGCCTCATCATCACACTGACCTCATAAAGACTAGACACCTCATAATGGTGCAGGTCTCATCATAACACCGACCTCAAAAAGCCCAGACATGTCATAATGGTGCAGGCCTCATCATCACACTGACCACATAAAACCCAGGCACGTCATAATGGTGCAGGTCTCATTATAACGCTGACCTCATAAAGCCCAGACATGTCATAATGGTGCAGGCCTCATCATCACACTGACCTCATAAAGCCCTGACATGTCATAATGGTGCAGACCTCATCATGGCGTTGACCACATATAGCCCAGACAAGCCTTAATGTCCCAGGCCTCATCATGGCACTGACCTCGTAAAGTCCAGGCATGTCAAAATTTTGCAGGCCTCATCATCACACTGACCTCATAAAGCCTGGACATGTCATAATGGTGCAGGCCTCCGCATGGCACTGACCTCATAAAGCCCAGACATGTCATAATAGTGCAGGCCTCATCATGGCACTGACCTCATAAAGCCCAAACATGTCATAATGGTGCAGACCTCCTCATGGCACAGATCTCATAAAGCCTAGACACCCCATAATGGTGCAGGCCTCATCATCTCACTGACCCCATAAAAACCAGGCACGTCATAATCGTGCAGGTCTCATAATCACGCTCACCTCATGAAGCCCAGACATGTCATAATGGCACAGGCCTCATCATCACAGTGACTTCATAAAGCCCAGACATGTCATAATGGTGCAGGCCTACTCATGGCACTGATCGCAAAAAGCCCTGACACCCCATAATGGTGCAGGTCTCATAATCACCTTGACCTCATAAAGCCCAGAAATGTCATAATCCTGCAGGTCTCATCATGGCACTGACCTCATAAAATTCAGACATGTCATAATTGTGCAGGCCTCATCATGGCACTTACAACATAAAGCCCAGATATATCATTATGCTGCAGGCCTAATCATCACAGTGACCTCATAAAGCCCAGACATGTCATAATTGTGGAGACCTCCACATGGCACTGACCTCATAAAGCCCAGACATGTCATAATGGCCCAGGACTCCTCATGGCACTGACCTCATAAAGCCCAGACATGTCATAATCGTGCAGGTCTCATCATGGTCCTGACCTCATAATGACCACACACGTCATAATGGTGCAGGCCTCATTACCACACTGACCTCATAAAGCCCAGACACCTCATAATGGTGCAAGCTTCCTCACGGCACTGACCTCATAAAGCCCAGACATGTCATAATGGCCCAGGCCTCATCATGGCACTCACCTCATAAAGCCCAGACAACTCATAATGGTGCAGGCGTCATAATCACATTGACCTCATAAAACGCAGACATGCCATAATGGCGCAGGTCTCATCATCACAGTAACCTCATAAAGCCCAGACATGTCATAATGATTCTGGACTCATCGTGGCACTGACCTCGGAAATCCCAGACTTCTCAAAATGGTGCAGGCCTGATCATCACACTGACCTCATAAAGCTGAACTATGTCATAATGGTTCAGGTCTCCTCTTGGCAATGACCTCATAAAGCCCAGACATGTCATAATAGTGCATGCCTCCTCATGGCACGGACCTCATAAAGCACAGATATGTCATAATGGTGCAGGACTCATCATCGCAATGACCTCATAACGCCCAGGCATGTCATAATGGCCCAGGCCTCATCATGGCACTGACCTCATAAAGCCCAGACATGTCATAATGGTGCAGGCCTCATCACCACACTGACCTCATAAAGTCCACACATGTCATAATGGCGCAGGCCTCATCATCACAATGACCTCATAAAGCCCAGACAACTCATAATGGTGCAGGCGTCATAATCACATTGACCTCATAAAACGCAGACATGCCATAATGGCGCAGGTCTCATCATCACAGTAACCTCATAAAGCCCAGACATGTCATAATGATTCTGGACTCATCGTGGCACTGACCTCGGAAATCCCAGACTTCTCAAAATGGTGCAGGCCTGATCATCACACTGACCTCATAAAGCTGAACCATGTCATAATGGTTCAGGTCTCCTCTTGGCAATGACCTCATAAAGCCCAGACATATCATAATAGTGCATGCCTCCTCATGGCACGGACCTCATAAAGCACAGATATGTCATAATGGTGCAGGACTCATCATCGCAATGACCTCATAACGCCCAGGCATGTCATAATGGCCCAGGTCTCATCATGGCACTGACCTCATAAAGCCCAGACATGCCTTAATGGCCCAGGCCTCATCATGGCACTGACCTCATAATGCCCAGACATGTCATAATGGTGCAGTCCTCATCATCACAGTTGCCTCATAAAGCCCAGACATGTCATAATTATAAAGGTCTCATCATCACACTGACCTCATAATGCCCAGACACATCATAATGGTGCAGGTCTCATCATCACACGGACCTCATAAAGCCCAGAAATATCATAATGGTGCAGGTCTCATCATCACACTGACCTCATAAAGCCCAGATATGTCATAATGGTCCAGGCCTCCACTTGGCACTGACCTCATAAAGCCCAGACATGTCATAATGGCACAGGTCTCCTATTGGCACAGACCTCATAAAGCCCAGACATATCACAGTGGTGCAGACCTCATCACGGCACTGACCACATAAATCCCTGACACCTCATAATGGTGCAGGTCTCATCATCACACTGACCTCATAAAGCCTAGACATGTCATAATGGTGCAGGCCTCATCATCACACTGACCTCATAAAGCCCAGACACCTCATAATGGTGCAGGCCTCATCATCACACTGACCTCATAAAAACTAGACACCTCATAATGGTGCAGGCCTCATCATCACACTGACCTCATAAAAACTAGACACCTCATAATGGTGCAGGTCTCATCATAACACCGACCCCAAAAAGCCCAGACATGTCATAATGGTGCAGGCGTCAACATCACACTGACCACATAAAACCCAGGCACGTCATAATGCTGCAGGTCTCATTATAACGCTGACCTCATAAAGCCCGGATATGTCCTAATGGCCCAGGACTCATCATCACAGTGACTTCATAAAGCCCAGACATGTCATAATGGTGCAGGCCTCCTCATGGCACTGATCTCATAGAACCCTGACACCCCATAATGGTGCAGGTCTCATAATCACGTTGACCTCATAAAACCCAGACATGTCATAATTGTGCAGGCCTCATCATGGCACTGACCTCATAATGCCCACACACCTCATGATAGTGCAGACCTCAGCATCACAGTGACCTCATAAAGCCCAGAAATATCATAATGGTGGCAGGTCTCATCATCACACTGACCTCATAAAGCCCAGATATGTCATAATAGCCCAGGCCTCCTCTTGGCACTGACCTCATAAAGCCCAGACATGTCATAATGCTGCAGGCCTCATCATCACACTGACCTCATAAAGCTCAGACATGTCATAATGGCACAGGTCTCCTATTGGCACAGACCTCATAAAGCCCAGACATATCCTAATGGTGCAGACCTCATCACGGCACTGACCACATAAAGCCCTGACACCTCATAATGGTGCAGGTCTCATCATCACACTGACCTCATAAAGCCTAGACATGTCATAATGGTGCAGGCCTCATCATCGCACTGACCTCATAAAGCCCAGACACCTCATAATGGTGCAGACCTCATCATCACACTGACCTCATAAAAACTAGACACATTATAATGCTGCAGGTCTCATCATAACACCGACCCCAAAAAGCCCAGACATGTCATAATGGTGCAGGCGTCATCATCACACTGACCACATAAAACCCAGGCACGTCATAATGGTGCAGGTCTCATTATAACGCTGACCTCCTAAAGCCCAGACATGTCATAATGGCCCAGGACTCATCATCACAGTGACTTCATAAAGCCCAGACATGTCATAATGGTGCAGGCCTCCTCATGGCACTGATCTCATAGAGCCCTGACACCCCATAATGGTGCAGGTCTCATAATCACGTTGAACTCATAAAACCCAGACATGTCGTAATTGTGCAGGCCTCATCATGGCACTGACCTCATAATGCCCACACACCTCATGATAGTGCAGACCTCATCATCACAGTGACCTCATAAAGCCCAGAAACTTCATAATTGTACAGGCCTCATCGTGGCACTGACCTCATAAAGCCCAGACATGCCATAATAGTGCAGGCCTCATCACCACACTGACCTCATAAAGCCCTGACATGTCATAATGGCGCAGGCCTCATCATCACAATGACCTCATAAAGCCCAGGCATGTCATAATGGTGCAGGCCTCATCATGGCATTGACAACATAAAGTCCAGACACACCTTAATGGCCCAGGCCTCATCATGGCACTGACCTCATAAAGCCCAGATATGTCATAATGATCCAGGCCTCGTCATCACACTGGCCTCATAAAGCCCAGATATGTCATAATGGTGCAGGCCTCATCTTCACACTGACCTCATAATGACCACACTCCTCATGATGGTGCAGACCTCAGCATCACAGTGACCACATAGAGCCCAGAAACGTCATAATTGTGCAGGCCTCATCATGGCACTGACAACATAAAGCCCAGACATGCCTTAATGGCCCAGGCCTCCTCTTGGCACTGACCTCATAAAGCCCAGACATGTCATAATGGTGCAGTCCTCATCATCACACTTGCCTCATGAAGCCCAGACATGTCATAATGATACAGGCCTCATCATCACACTGACCTCATAATGCCCAGACACATCATAATGGTGCAGGTCTCATCATCACACTGACCTCATAAAGCCCAGAAATATCATAATGGTGCAGGTCTCATCATCACACTGACCTCATAAAGCCCAGATATGTCATAATGGTCCAGGCCTCCACTTGGCACTGACCTCATAAAGCCCAGACATGTCATAATGGCACAGGTCTCCTATTGACACAGACCTCATAAAGCCCAGACATATCATAGTGGTGCAGACCTCATCACGGCACTGACCACATAAATCCCTGACACCTCATAATGGTGCAGGTCTCATCATCACACTGACCTCATAAAGCCTAGACATGTCATAATGGTGCAGGCCTCATCATCACACTGACCTCATAAAGCCCAGACACCTCATAATGGTGCAGGCCTCATCGTCACACTGACCTCATAAAAACTAGACACCTCATAATGGTGCAGGCCTCATCATCACACTGACCTCATAAAAACTAGACACCTTATAATGGTGCAGGTCTCATCATAACACCGACCCCAAAAAGCCCAGACATGTCATAATGGTGCAGGCGTCAACATCACACTGACCACATAAAACCCAGGCACGTCATAATGCTGCAGGTCTCATTATAACGCTGACCTCATAAAGCCCGGATATGTCCTAATGGCCCAGGACTCATCATCACAGTGACTTCATAAAGCCCAGACATGTCATAATGGTGCAGGCCTCCTCATGGCACTGATCTCATAGAACCCTGACACCCCATAATGGTGCAGGTCTCATAATCACATTGACCTCATAAAACCCAGACATGTCATAATTGTGCAGGCCTCATCATGGCACTGACCTCATAATGCCCTTTTTTGGTATCCCTTCTCACTAGTTAATACTGTATTAAATGCTGTTCGTAGTATTTGTCTTAATGCCACCCGATAAGGTAGTTATTTTGTATCCTTTTTTAGTTTTTAATTCCTCTTGCTAAGTTTATTGCTATTATTATTATCACTGTAATAAAAGATATTTTGTGTGCTTGAGTATTTTTTGGCACTTGTCTTTATTCCGGACATGTATCCGAACGTACTGCTACATAAATTGGCGTAGTCGGCAGGATACATGGAGGAATAAGCAGTGCCCCAGGGAATTCGTTGGTGGAGTGCTCAGCTGACGTTTCTCTGTGTATTGGTGGGAGATCTTCAGGTGGAGTGCACAGCCTGGAGAGCCGCGTCCCCGTGTGTGTTGTGTAAAAGGGAGATTCTCAGGTGGGGAGCATAGCCTGGGAAGCCGCGTCCCTGTTTGTGTAGTGAACTCTGTGTGGGTGCCGTGAGTGCCAGTTTCTGGGTTCATATCTTCTGCTGGTTTTACTTTGTTTTAAACTGGGTTTCGTTGTTCTTGTTGATTAAGTTACTACATGGGTGGCAGTGCTTGTGTTTTATATGCTTTGTTTTTTGCATATGGGAGGTAGTTCTGAGCAATTAATTGTGAGTATACCACATTTCTTGAGAGCTAGAATTAAGATTTGTCCTTTTTGCAATTGTTGTTTATATGTACGACTTCGTTGTATTAATTGTAATAAATATATCCTGGGACCTAGAGGCAGCCAGGAGATAGGGCTAGATCGGACTTTAAATTTTTATTGTATTCGGTGTGGAGCGAATCAAAGTTTAGAAGATACCAGGTGGATTAAGTTTTATTGTTGTTTCACTCATAGATATGTCTTTCTGAGGATTCATTCAGAATTACTGTAGAGTGTGTATTTGGTGGTTGGTATATAGAGACTTTAGATTTGATGTGTATGTGTAGTTAGGCTCGTTTGTGATGTTAGAGCCATGGTTTGTGGATTGGTGTGTCTCATTTTGTTTAGCTTGAAAATTGAGAATCTGTTGTTAGTGTTTTGTTAGTGAGAACGTTAGGAGATTAAGATGAAAAAGTGGTTAGGAGGGTCAGCCGCAGGCGGCAATGAACCCAAGAAAGCTCCTCCCCGTGAATTAATAGAATTGGGGCAGGAGCCATGGATTACTTTGTAGAACAAGTGGGAAGTGTGTACAAAGATTCCTTTTGAGTATTGGGGGCAGCAGACCGCAATGGAGGTATTGCAATACTGGGAACAGTTTACCCCTACTAGTAAATCAAGCAGTCGTCTGGAACAGGCTGGACGAATGGGGGGTGCACTGCTTACTGCATATAAGTTAACTGTGGAAAAATGCAAAAAACTGCAGGAGCAACTGAATGCTGTAAGAGCCACTCAGTTGGTACAACGCCAGACTTTACTTGACCTTCAGGCCGAAAAGAACAGGGTAGAAGAGAAATGTGTTACTTTAACTGAGAAATATGCTGTGAGAACTGTTCGGTGCAGACAAAGGAAAATAAACTAAAGTGATCAGGGGCCATGGTGCGAGCTATAGTCACTTCCCCTGATTGGGATCCAGAGAAGTGGGATGGTAACATATGGAGTAGTAGTGATGATTCTGATGAGGACGATTTTATAGAAAATTTAGAAAAGCTATCAACAGCAGATGAGTTGGCACACAGAGCAAGGGGCTGACTCTGTGATAATAGACAAAGTTGATGCCACGAAGTTTTTAGGGTTAACTAATGATGTATATGTACAAAATGCCCTTCGGTGTTTAAGACAAACAGCGGGAGTTGATAGAACTTTGGTTTCAGTTATTGCTGAAGGTCTTAGTGATCGTTTTACTAATGATGGATCATGGCAGGATGGAAGTCCATCCTGGGTAACTCTTCATCAAGCAATCAAGTATTAAAGGGGGAAGGGATGAAAGTAGCTATTGAGCTGCAGAGCCCTGAATTTTACATGCAACAGTCTTTAATTCTAGTAATGTGAAACAAACTGTTAGAAGGCTGTCCTGTACCCTGGAAACTATACATTATTCCACTGCTAGTGTCTAACTCGCAGGCACCCATAGAAGAGATCATAGAGAGGCTGCAGCAACTTGGTGAACTTCCAGGCCTCCCACCCACAGAACAAAACCTTAATTTGATAAAATTATACTGTTGTAACCAGGAGGGGTAATATGACACCTCAAGTAAATATTAAGTTGTTAGTATTTGGAAGGGGGGAGTTGTTTGTGTTTTGTCTCCCACAGGACCCTGCTGGCTTCCAGCATGTTTGACGAAACCTTATCATGAGCGGTAAGAATTCTGGACAGAGATCAGTGAATGCTGAGCAGCACAAGACCAGCCCGAATATCACATGGAAGAAAAACATATCCTAAATATAATTAATTGTGTCTACTAACTTTTGCTAACTGGTGTAATGACTCAGTTATCGTGTACCTGTCTCTTGTGTGTCTTGTCAACACCTGATGTTGGGATTCATGTAATGAACAATGTCCTGGCCAGGGGCTGGGGGGATATAGCTACCATAGCCATGACTACTCTTGCATTAGCCTATTCAGTGCAGGTCATGTATCTTGAATAACAAGATACATTGGTTATTCTTTTCTGCATAGCATGTCTCATGTCCCAATGGATGCCTGGATCTAATGTTCCAGAGATAAGAAGGTCTATATTTCTTAGATGAGTTGCACCAACAATCTGTATGCTTTGTTTTGTATTACTGGTAAGCAACAATCAGAATTGGAATATTATTCCTGAACTGTGTACTGCCAAGTTGTTCTGGCAGCAGTGTTAAAAGTAAAGGCTAAAGCTAAACCCTGGCTTCAAAAAGTGAAGGACATATGTGATGCTGTGTGCAGAGGGACTGCAATTGTGCTTGGTTTTGTCTCCTGGGATGGGGCAGACATGCCACTAAGGGGGGAAAGAAGACAATGGAAAACTATAAAGCTTGTAACATCCTGAAGCCTAATAGTCATCACTGTATAGAATGATCCGTTTCTGTGCTATTCATGTCACACCAGTGATGTTTGTGAAGATCAGGTAGAACGGTGTGGTTTGAGAATTCTAAATCAGACACTGATTGTTTTGCAGTGCTCATATTTGTATGTGTTTCATCCCGGTAGTACTACAGCAGGTGGCAAGAATTATTTGGAATCAACAAATGACAGGAACCTTTTGGCTTACGAGTCTATACAAGAATATATGTGATTGTGAAATAACCATATGTGAGGTGCTGGGCCTCACAGAAGAAAAACTTATGTTGAAAAGCTGGTTGGCAAGACTGCAGATGAAGGACTGATATTTGTGGACCTCCCTATGGGCTCTGGTTCGCATCATGTTTACAATTTTCTTATGATGAACTGGTAATATTCTAGTTAAGTGCAGAAATGATTTCACACTCAATGGTATAGTTAATGTGAAGATGGATAAAATTCTTTTATAGCATGGAGGCAAGAGATAACCTGTACTATCACTCCATGAGGTGAAGGGGGATTGAGTGCAGTCAGGGGTAAACTGGGGCAGGACGGTTTCTCCCGATGAGACCTGGAATCTGTACAGAGAGTGCAAGCTTTCTGTGGGAGCGGTTGGTGAGACCAGGATGTTGTCTGGTGTTGCATCAAACTCCAGATATACATTGCCTGTGATGGCTCCTAACAGGCCTATGAATGTGTGACTGGCAGTCAACCACTTCATACTATAAAAGATGAATCCAGACCATAAAATTCTGAAATGAGAAGTTCTGTTGTACTAGACTTCATATTTTGCAGAAATTCCTGAGCCCATATGATTGGACACACCTGTCCAAACTTGGAAACTAGGTCTGCCAACCAGGAAAAGATTATCTCAAGTACTGTTGACTCCAAGTAAATGACCACTGTAATCCACTTAGATCTCCTCACTGGGGATGGATATGATTATATTATTGTCTGTATTTTCGCTGTTACTCAGTTGTTATGCTGTTTACATTTTTAGAACTGACACTTCATCAATGTGCTGTTCGAGTCATTCACCAGTGTCATGGTCCAACCATGGACCACGCGGTGGGATGGAATACAACAGCCCCCAAGAGCTAGTTTTTCCCCTGAGGGTGCAGAACAGCAGGGCCTCTTTCAAACCCAACTGTACCTTCCAGGAAGATATCATCTATACTTTGCTTTTTTGCTGACTTCTGTTTTAGATGTCAATGTGTGGACCACCCTGGCCAACGTGACGAAGACAGACGTGATATGTGAGTCCATGGCAACTCCCACGAGTCCTTTTTGCACCTGTCTGGTTGGAGTACCTATTGATAACTACCGGTGGGGAACTCTATATAATGAGACCGTGTTAGCAAACTGCACACATCCAGGAACTCAACAACCTCTTTGGTGGTACCAGGCATCGTGGCGAGCTAAAAGTGGAAAGGACGTCACTTGGTATATTAAGTCTTTAGCATACATGCATAATTTTCCTGCTTTACCCATTCAACCACAAGAGTTGGACATTTTAGGGACATTAACGGCAACTCGATGCTTCTACCTAAACTATACGTCAGGTACCAAGGTTAATGAAAGAAGAGTTGACATTTTTCCTAGAGATATATACCAAAACGCATCAGCTGGGTGCAATGAGACTCTGCAAAAATGATTTATTCCTAGATCTGATGCGATAAGTCTCCCAAATGATCTGTTTCTCATTTGTGAACAGAGAGCATGGAAAGGTATTCCGGGAAAGACAGTAAGAGACCCTTGTACCTTTGGACAATTAACCTTTTCTCATCCTCGCAGTGTAACCTTGCCTAAACTAAGAAGACGCAGACGTGGCACACGGCGATTTACTCCGGACTGTAACTCTGATGTAGAGTTTTGGAATAAGGCTGAAAGAATAACTGCTAGTATAATATCTCAGATAGGGACTGCTCATGCTTTGGCTTCCTTAAACAAACTAGGATACTGGTTGGCTAAAGAAGCTAATGCTACTTCTGCTGCTTTGAGTGCATTGCTCAGAGATGTAGACTCTGTTAGACATGCAAGTTTACAAAATAGAGCTGCTATTGATTTTTTGTTGTTAGCCCAGGGACATGGCTGCCAAGATTTTGAGGGCATGTGCTGCATGAATTTAAGTGATCATTCTGAATCTGTTCATGCTAGCATCCAGAAATTAAAAGCCCTTACTCAGCAATTATATGTTCGTGATGAATGGAACCTCTTTGGTGATTGGAAATGGAGATGGCCCTGGTTACGAAAAGCGTTAATAGGCTCGTCAATAGTTGGATGTATAATAACATGCATATTGTGTATGATTCTCTTTATACTAACGTGTACGTTGAATGATGAACACCAAGCTAAATGCATTGCAATCCCGAGTAGTTCGTTATCATCCTCTTGCTACCATTGATCACGTGGTGGTATGTAAGGGGGGTACTTTTGAATTAGATGATCAATGGACCATAGAGGCGTGAGAACGAAATCATAGTAGGATGTGAAACCAGCTAGAGTATGGTACAACTTAACTTATGGCAGAAGCTAATTGTAAGGTCCATTGTGCTTTTCAACAAGTCAGCTTGTAAGGTCCATTGTGCTTTTTAGCAAGTCAGCTTGATATCCCCTATTACCAGAGCTGAGTTCTTCCTTGGTTTTGCTACATATTGCAAGATAGATACATCTACCCTTGAAAAACAATGGTAGAGGTCATGCATAGGGGTGAGAAAGATGATGATGGGAGGAAGATGATGTGGGCAGGGGTCGCTCGCCCCTTGCCCTACAAGTAGGGCATGCGCAGACTGTTGCCATGAGGTGATGATTAGGCGGTGTTTGGCTGCCATTCAGGCATCACATTATACTACGTACTGGCCCTACGTAGTGTAATGTGGAACTGATAAAAATGGGGTGTCGGGACTGCTGAGTTCGAGCGATACTCATCCTACCACCGAGACTGTGTTGCTCCGCGGGGACGCCCGCTAAGCATGGGTACCGACCAGCTGCTGCAGATCCTGACAGCCCTGGCCTGTCTGTGTGGGTAAGCTCAGGTTATTGATAGGAAGCAACTGAGAGAACAAACTTTTTAATATCCTTTTAGAGTTCCTTTAATTCCCCTTTTATGTTTATAGTATTTTTCCTTTAGTTTCCCTTTTTACTAACCAATACCGTGTTATCCATAATATTGTGTTAAGATCCTTTTTTGGTATCCCTTCTCACTAGTTAATACTGTATTAAATGCTGTTCGTAGTATTTGTCTTAATGCCACCCGATAAGGTAGTTATTTTGTATCCTTTTTTAGTTTTTAATTCCTCTTGCTAAGTTTATTGCTATTATTATTATTCTCACTGTAATAAAAGATATTTTGTGTGCTTGAGTATTTTTTGGCACTTGTCTTTATTCCGGACATGTATCCGAACGTACTGCTACACCCAGACATGTCATAATGGCCCAGGCCTCATCATCACAGTGACTTCGTGCAGCCAAGACATGTCATAATGGTGCAGGCCTCCTCGTGGCACTGATCTCATAGAGCCCTAACACCCCATAAAGGTGCGGGTCCCATAATCACCTTGACCTCATAAAACCCAGACATGTCATAATTGTGCAGGCCGCATCATGGCACTTACAACATAAAGCCCAGATATATCATAATGCTGCAGGCCTCATCATCACAGTGACCTCATAAAGCCCAGAAACATCATAATTGTGCAGGTCTCATCATGGCACTGACCTCATAAAGCCGAGACATGTCATAATGGCCCAGGCCTCATCATGGCACTGACCTCATAAGGCCCAGACACGTCATAATGGTGCAGGCCTCATCATGGCACTGACCTCCTAAAGCTCAGACATGTCATAATCGTGCAGGTCTCATGATGGAACTGACCTCATAAAACCCAGACACGTCATAATGGTGCAGACCTCATCAACAGAGTGACCTCATAAAACTCAGACACGCCCTAATTGTGCAGGCCTCATCACGGCACTGACCTCGTAAAGCCCCGACATGTCATAATGGTGCAGGCCTCATCATGGCACTGATCTCGTAAAATTCAGACATGTCATAATGAATATCCCGGAGAAGAATTTGACGAGACTGTCAAGGTGTGCAGTTGTGGAAGTGCCCATTAGAATTTGCTGGAGAGTTGAGGGCGGGAAAGAGACTGAGCTAAGCAAGAGAGAAAGGAAAGTAGAAAAGGGGAAGGAAGGACTGCAGGAGGTCTCTGAAGGACCGAGAGTAAAGCAAGGAAACGGGAACGGCACGAAAAAGAAAAGACCGGTGAGTGTTCCGAGAGAATACTTTATGGAGCAGAGGGAGGGACGGACGGGAGGCTAGTTGGGAGACGGAGCTCTGTGAAGAACCTGCCAGGCAGGACGGCAGCCTCCCTCCCTGGAGGGACCTGCACGGCAACTCCAGCCGCGGCCCCCCGGTCGTCGGACGCCAACCTTGCGCACCGAGCAGAACCGCGGCCAGCGCCGCCAGTCCCGCTCTCCGCCGGCGCCGAATGCGCCCATCCGCCGCACGGCTTCTCGCTGCCTCCGATAGCCCCGTCTCTGCTCCGGCCGGGCCGCCTCCTTTCCGCCTCCTCTCCCTCCTCTGTCTTCGTCTCCGTCCACTGTTCTCGTCTCCGTCCACGCTCCTCCTCATCCAACTAAGCCCGGGTACTGCACCGGGGCCCTGACGCCTCTCGGGCTCTCGTCGGGTGCGGGCTGGATGCGGAGGGCCGGCGAGAGCGGCGGCAGCGGAGCGGCGGTCGGAGCTCTGCGCCGCGGAGGCGGCGGGGCCGGGTTAGGTGGGAGGGGTGAGGATTGGTCTCGAGGAGTTCAAGATTGACAGACCACGAGCTTTTTTCGTGGCCATCATCTCTTCCTTCTCATCTCTCTTTTGCTGGCCCGGGGGGACTCCTGAATTGTCCTCCACGGCACGCGCTTTTGAGAATGTTCGAGGGGCACGAGACGCAGAATATCCCTCCCGGCTCAGCTCCCCGGGTCAGCCTCTCCTGGTCGAGGAGCATCCCTGCTGGCAGCAGGAGCAATTCTGCTAGCGACAAAGACCACCTGGACTTTTGTCAGGGGCTGTGGTACGAGTGCTACGGCGAGGCAGTGCATGGGAGAAGCAGCATCCCCAGAGAAAGCTCGGATGTGACATGGAATCTCCGAACTTCTTTGGACTTCCTGGTGATGCAGCCTCTGTGAGATCTCTTCTGTGTCCCCCCTCCTCCTGCTCGTCTTGCTCAGAGGACAAGAGAAGAGCCTGTCACACCTGAACTGGATGTGGTGGAAGCAGCACATCTGCAGCAAGTTGAGGGGCAGAGTGCCGAGGCGGAAATGGTTGAGGAGGGCAGGGGAGGGAGAAGAAAGCAGAGGAGGGAGAGGAGGCGGAGAGGAGGCGGACCGGCCGGAGCAGAGAGACGGGGCTGTTGGGGGCAGCGGGAGGCCGGGCGGCGGATCGCTGGATGCGGCTCTTTGGGGAGCGGGGCTGGCGGCGCTGGCCGCGGTTCGGCTCGGGGCGCAAGGCTGGCGCCCGGGGACCGTGGTGGCCGCGAATGCGGTGGCCGTGCAGGTCCCTCGAGGCTGCCGTCCTGCCTGGCAGGTTCTTCACAGAGCTCCGTCTCCCAACTAGCCTCCCTTCCGTCCCCCCCTCTGCTCCATAAAGCATTCCCACGAAACACTCACCACTCTTATTTTTGTGAAGCCATTCTTTTCCCTTGCTTTTCTCTCTGTCCTTTAGAGAACTCCTGCGGTCCGTGCTTTGTGTAGTAGTGAAACGCCCTTTTTTCATAGGGGAGCTTCATTGCTGCCCTGTAGAAACTATTTAACGAGTTGTGCATTTCTAAGAAAATCCCCTGAAAGCTCCAAAGACGACCGTGTCAATGAATCCCTGTCTGCCAGGGCGAAGGAATACAGCGCCGTGTCCCCAAGGCGGGGTCCGGAGAGTTAGAGGAAGGTCCAACGTCCATCTCCCGACAACGACAGCCGCCCCGCTGGCGCACGCAGCTCTCCGCATGCACCCTTTTGCAGCGCGCGCGAGGAGTTCGGGGCTGTGACCCAGGAGCTGCCGGTAGAAAGGGATAAAATCGCCGATCCGGAGGTTGGCGTGTGAACACTTTCTGATGATCTCACTGCCTTCCGTTGTCTCCACCAATGTGTCCTAGTGCCCCTGGGCTCTGCCTGCAGACACTGGCGGGGAGATAAAGACAAAAAGCCTTCAGAATGGCTTTTTGCACTGGATGTTTTTTCCCAGAAGACAGGGCACAGAAAGAGTCAGGACCGTACGGAGAAGAATTTGACGAGACTGTCAAGGTGTGCAGTTGTGGAAGTGCCCATTAGAATTTGCTGGAGAGTTGAGTGCGGGAAAGAGAGGTGGATTTTTGGAGTCACTGAAGAATGGGAAGCTGCGCGACTGAGCTAAGCAAGAGAGAAAGGAAAGTAGAAAAGGGGAAGGAAGGACTGCAGGAGGTCTCTGAAGGACCGAGAGTAAAGCAAGGAAACGGGAACGGCACGAAAAAGAAAAGACCGGTGAGTGTTCCGAGAGAATACTTTATGGAGCAGAGGGAGGGACGGACGGGAGGCTAGTTGGGAGACGGAGCTCTGTGAAGAACCTGCCAGGCAGGACGGCAGCCTCCCTCCCTGGAGGGACCTGCACGGCAACTCCAGCCGCGGCCCCCCGGTCGCCGGACGCCAAACTTGCGCACCGAGCAGAACCGCGGTCAGCGCCGCCAGTCCCGCTCTCCGCCGGCGCCGAATGCGCCCATCCGCCGCACGGCTTCTCGCTGCCTCCGATAGCCCCGTCTCTGCTCCGGCCGGGCCGCCTCCTTTCCGCCTCCTCTCCCTCCTCTGTCTTCGTCTCCGTCCACTGTTCTCGTCTCCGTCCACGCTCCTCCTCATCCAACTAAACCCGGGTACTGCACCGGGACGCCGACGCCTCTCGGGCTCTCGTCGGGTGCGGGCTGGATGCAGAGGGCCGGCGAGAGCGGCGGCAGCGGAGCGGCGGTCGGAGCTCTGCGCCGCGGAGGCGGCGGGGCCGGGTTAGTTGGGAGGGGTGAGGATTGGTCTCGAGGAGTTCAAGATTGACAGACCACGAGCTTTTTTCGTGGCCATCATCTCTTCCTTCTCATCTCTCTTTTGCTGGCCCGGGGGGACTCCTGAATTGTCCTCCACGGCACGCGCTTTTGAGAATGTTCGAGGGGCACGAGACGCAGAATATCCCTCCCGGCTCAGCTCCCCGGGTCAGCCTCTCCTGGTCTGTCTCGGGGAGCATCCCTGCTGGCAGCAGGAGTAATTCTGCTAGCGACAAAGACGACCTGGGCTTTTGTCAGGGGCTGTGGTACGAGTGCTACGGCGAGGCAGTGCATGGGAGAAGCAGTATCCCCAGAGAAAGCTCGGATGTGGCATGGCATCTCCCACCTGCTTTGAACTTCCTGGAGATGCAACCTCCGTGAGGAGATCTCTTCTGTGTTCCCCCTCCTCCTGCTCCTCTTGCTCAGAGGACAAGAGAAAAGCCTGTCACATCTGAACTGGATGTGGTGGAAGCAGCACATCTGCAGCAGGTTGAGGGGCGCTCCGAGGCGGGACTTCACCGTATTAAACAAACCCTAAAAGATATCTTTGGAATTTCATGGAATCAAAGGGGGAAAAAAAAGAATTCAATCCAATGACCAGAAAACATTGGATCGAACATTTCTTTAATATGTCAGCTGGGAATACATGGGGTAATCTGCCATGCATGGATCTAGTATAAATTTCGGAATATAAATACAGTGACGCTTGAGAGACCCCTTCCCCCTTCACCAGCAGTGGAGAATTAGGTTATGATTTTGAGATCATATAGCATCTTGGGTTTTATTCGTGGAGCAAGACTGCCATCTAGCGTCCATTTCTTCGGGGGGGGGGGCAGTCAGGTTCGGAGAGTGGTCTTCTCTCTAATCAGGCCTCGTAGCGTCTCTGCTTGATCTATCTGACCTCAAACTCCTAAATTAAATGTTCTAGGACCAACTAAGACATATGTCTTAGAACTTCCTATTTGCTTAAACAATATTTAATTGACTTTCTTCTTAACAGAACAATCTCTTATTGAAGAACATTTCAGAGGCACGTAAGCTAATTTCTTGAAGATGGGCATACGATATACTCTCTATTCCTTTCCATGTGTTATCTACATTCTCTCTCCTAAAAATAACTGAAGTCTTAAAAGAATTAGGATATCATTTTTATCTAAGATAAAGCTTCTGATGTACTAAGTCGTTTAGAAAAGAGATCCTCTCTCATTTTAGTGCCATTGTGACAATATGAGGCTACACGTAACACCTGGAACACTGAACACTGCAGATTCCCCTGGAATCAGAGGGCCATTGTGACACTCTAGGGCCTCATGGAAGAGGGAGGCAGTGCAGAGAGACCTCAAATTAGAGGTTTGCGCAATCATCCACCAGAGGAAGTTCAACAAGGGGAAGTGCCAGATTCTGTCCCTGGGATGAGGCAACCTCGGTTGTACGGACAGACTGGGAATGACATGTTGCATAGCAGTGCTGGAAAATGGCCTCTGGGATCGTGGTGGATGGCCAGCTGGCCAAGAGTCAGTGGTGCCCTGGCGGGGGCTCACTGCTCACACACACAAGGGTTTTCAGACACACGAGTCCTTCCCTTGCACACACCCAGACAGACAGTTCATGGCAGCAGGGGCAGTATCTCCTGGGGCTCCTGCTGCCACGCCCGGAGCCTGGACACCTCTCAACCCTTGTGAGGTGCCACTTGCTCTGCCACTATCTGAGAAGCCCCACGGCCTGAGGGATGGGCACAGGGAGCTCTGTCCACAGAAGCACATCCCAGAGGTGCATCCAGGGGCTTTGCCAGGGTTTAGCACCGTAAATTCAAAGTGACACCAGACACTCTTTGTCCCAAAGAACTTCAAGGCTCCCCCATGAGGCTGATGGCAATTGTACTTGCTCAGGGTCATCTCCCCACACCACCACCAGGTGTGTGCTCAAGACTTGTCTCTTCAATGCAAAGAGACTCACAGGCCCTAGTCCATCCGTGTCTCTCCAGGGAAGGCTAAAGAACTTCTGAGGGCTGGATGAGAAGCCAGTGCACATGGGAATGGACCACGCCCTTCCCTGGTGGTCCTTCATGTCCTTTTACTGAGTTGAGAGCAATGGGAAAGGGAACGAACCTTTTGACTGTGCCTCAGAGTGCCCCTCAACCTGCTGCAGATATGTTGGTTCCAGCACATCCAGTTCAGATGTGACAGGCTGTTCTGTGGTCCTCTGAGTAAGAGGAGCAGGAGGAGGGACACAGAAGAGGTCTCCTCACAGAGGCTGCATCGCCAGGAAGTCCAAAGAAGGTGGGAGATGCCATGCCACGTCCGAGATTTCTCTGGGGAAGGTGTTTCTCCCATGCACTGCCTCTCCGTAGCACTCGTGCCACATCCCCTGACAAAAGACCAGGTGGTCTTTGTCACCAGCAGAAGTGCTCCAGTTACCAGTAGGGATGATCCCCGGGACAGGCCAGGAGAGGCTGACCCGGGGAGCTGAGCCGGGAGGGATGTTCTGCGTCTCGTGCCCCTCGAACATTCTCAAAAGCGCCTGCCGTGGAGGACAATTCAGGAGTCTCCCCTGGGCCAGCAAAAGAGAGATGAGAAGGAAGAGATGATGGCCAGGAAAAAAGCTCATGGTCTGTCAATCTTGAACTCCTCGAGACCAGTCCTAACCCCTCCCACGTAGCCCGGCCCCGCCGCCTCCGCGGCGCAGAGCTCCGACCGCCGCCCCGCTGCCGCCGCTCTCGCCGGCCCTCCGCATCCAGCCCGCACCCGACGAGAGCCCGAGAGGCGTCGGCGAAAGCACAGCACCCGGGCTGAGTTGGATGAGGAGGGCAGTGGACGGAGACGAAGACAGAGGAGAGAGAGGAGGCGGAGAGGAAGCCTTCCCCTTTCCTGCTTTCCTTTCTCTCTTGCTTTGCTTAGTCGCGCAGCTTCCCATTCTACAGTGACTCCAAAAATCCACCTCTCTTTCCCGCACTCATCTCGCGAGTAACTCTAATGGACACTTCCAAAACCGCACTCCTTGACAGTCTCGCCAAATTTTTCTCCGTATCATCCTTACTGTTTCTGTGCCCTTTCTTCTGGGAAACAACATGCAGTGCAAAGAGTAGTTCTAACGGCTTCTCTTCTTTATCTCCCAGCTAGTGTCTGCAGGCAGAGCCCAGGTGCAGCAAGACCCATTGGTAGACCAGGGAGGGCTTTATAAGGTCAGTGCCATGATGAGGCCTGCACCATTATGAGGTGTCTGGGCTTTATGAGGTCAGTGTAATGAGACCTGCACCATTATGACATGTCTGGGCTTTGAGAGGTCAGTGCCATGATGAGGCCTGCACCATTATGACATGTCTGGGATATATGAGGTCACAGTGATGATGAGACCTGCACCATTATGACATGTCTGGGCTTTGAGAGGTCACTGCCATGATGAGACCTGCACCATTAAGACATGTCTGGGCTTTATGAGGTCAGTGCCATGAGCAGGACTGCACCATTATGATATGTCTGGGCTTTATGAGGTTTGTGCCATGATGAGGCCTGCACCATTATGATGTGTTTGGGCTTTATGATGTCAGTGTGATGCTGAAGCCTGCCCCAATATGAGATGTCTGGGCTTTATGAGGTCAAAGTGATTATGATGTGTGCTCCATTAATAGGTGTCAGGGCTTTATGAGGTCAGTGTGATCATGAGACCTGCACTATTATGAGGTGTCTGGGTTGTATGAGGTAACTATGATGATGAGGCGTGCACCAATATGACATGCCTGGGTTTTATGAGGTCACTGCCATGATGAGGTCTGCACAATTATGACATGTCTGGGCTTTTTGAGGTTAGTGTCATGAGGAGGCCTGCACTCTTATGAGGTGTCTGGGTTTTATGAGGTCAGTGCCATGAGGAGACCTGCACCATTATGACATGTCTGGGCTTTATGAGGTTATTGTGATGATGAGGCCTGCACCATTATGACATGCCTTGGTTTAATGAGGTCACTGCGATGATGAGGCCTGTGCCATTATGACATGTCTGGGCTTTATGAGGTCACAGTGATGATGAGACCTGCACCATTATGACATGTCTGGTCTTTATGAGGTCAGTGCCATGATGAGACCTGCACCATTATGACATTTCTGGGCTTTATGAAGTCAGTGCCATGATGAGGCCTGCACGAATATGAGGTGTCTGGGCTTTATGAGGTCAGTGTGATTATGAGGCCTGCACCATTATGACATATCTGGGCTTTATGAGGTCAGTGTTATTATGAGGCCTACGCTATTAGGAGGTGTCTGGGCTGCCTGAGGTCACTGTGATGATGAGGCCTACGCTATTAGGAGGTGTCTGGGCTGCCTGAGGTCACTGTGATGATGAGGTCTGCGCCATTATGGCATGTCTCGGTTTTATCAGGTCAGTGCAATGATGAGGCCTGCATCATTAAGACATGTCTGAGCTTTATAAGGTCAGTGCCATGATGAGACCTGCACCATTATGACATGTCTGGGCTTTTTGAGGTTTGTGTGATGATGAGGCCTGCACCATTATGAGGTGTCTGGGCTTTATGAGGTCAGTGTGATGATGAGGCCTGCACCATTATGACTTGTCTGGACTTTATGTGGTGAGTGTGATGATGAGGCCTGCACCATTATGAGGTGTCTGGGCTTTATGAGGTCAGTGTTATTATGAGGCCTAGGACATTATGAGGTGACTGGGCTGCCTGAGCTCACTGTGATGATGAGGCCTGCACCATTATGACATGTCTCGGTTTTGTGAGGTCAGTGCCATGATGAGACCTGCATCATTATGACATGTCTGGGCTTTATGAGGTCAGTGCCATGATGAGGCCTGCACCATTATGACTTGTCTGGACTTTATGAAGTTAGTGTGATGATGAGGTCTGCACCATTATGACTTGTACGGACTTTATGACGTCAGTGTGATCATGAGGCCTGCACCATTATGAGGTGTCTGGGCATTATGAGGTCAGTGCAATGATGAGTCCAGCACCATTATGACATGTCTGGGCTTTATGAGGTCGGTGCCATGATGGGGCTTGCAGCATTATGACATGTTGGGGCTTTATGATGTCAGTGTGATAATTAGACCTGCACCATTATGACATGTCTGGGATATATGAGGTCACAGTGATGATGAGACCTGCACCATTATGACATGTCTGGGCTTTATGAGGTTTGTGCCATGATGAGGCCTGCACCATTATGACATGTCTGGGCTTTATGAGGTCACAGTGATGATGAGACCTGCACCATTATGACATGTCTGGGCTTTATGAGGTCAGTGCAGTGATGAGGTCTGAACCATTATGACATGTCTGGGCATTATGAGGTCACTGTGATGATGAGGCCTGCAACATTATGACATGTCTGGGCTATATGAGGTTAGTGCCATCAGGAGGCCTGCACCATTATGACATGTCTGGCCTTTATGAGGTCACAGTGATGATGAGACCTGCACCATTATGACATGTCTGGGCTTTATGAGGTCACAGTGATGATGAGACCTGCACCATTATGACATGTCTGGGCTTTATGAGGTCACAGTGATGATGAGACCTGCACCATTATGACATGTCTGGTCTTTATGAGGTCAGTGCCATGATGAGGCCTGCACCATTATGACATGTCTGGGCTTTATGAGGTCAGTGTGATGCCGAGGCTTGCATCATTATGACATGTCTGAGTTTTATGATGTCACTGTGGTGATGAGGCCTGAACCATTATGACATGTCTGGGCTTTATGAGGTCACTGCCATGAGGAGGACTGCACCATTATGACGTGTCTAGGGTTTATGAGGTCAGTGTGATGATGAGGCCTGTACCATAATGACATGTCTGGGTTTTATGAGGTCAGTGTAATGATGAGGCCTGAAATATTATGACATGTCTGGGCTTTTTGAGGTCGGTGTTATGATGAGACCTGCACCATTATGAGGTGTCTAGTCTTTATGAGGTCAGTGTGATGATGAGACCTGCACCATTATGAGGTGTCCGGGCATTATGAGGTCATTGTGATGATGAGGCCTGCGCCATTATGACATGCCTGGGCTTTATGAGATCAGTGTGATGATGAGACCTTCCCCATTATGACATCTCTGGGCTTTATGAGGTCACTCTTATGATGAGACCTGCACCATTATGACATGTCTCTGCTTTAGGAGGTCACTGTGATGATGAAACCTGCACCGTTATGACATGTCTGGACTTTATGAGGTCACTGTGCCATGAGGCGGCCTGCACCATTATGAGGTGTCTGGACTTTATGAGGTCAGTGCCATGATGATGCCTGCACCATTATGACATGTCTGGACTTTATGAGGTCAGTGCCATGATGAGGCCTGCACCGTTATAAGGTGTCTGGGCTTTATAAGGTCACTGTGATGATGAGACCTGCACCATTATGACTTGTCCGGGCTTTATGATGCCTCTTTTTATTAACGAGTTGGGAAACAATGCATTTTTAACATTCTTATTATAACTAATCTTATTTCAACTAATTATAAAAAACCAGGCCTATCGTCACAAGGCCTTTATTGAACTTTTTACAACTTTATTGTTTCGTGCAATATTCAAGCAATCTCAAATTGCCCAGGATTTGTAGGTGTGGATAACCTTTTATCTGATGTTGACTTTGTGTAATGTCATCATCTTTATTTAAAAGGGAAATGTGTTGGGTTGTAGATGTGTCTGACGTGGTGTTGTTTGAAGTAGTGTTCAAGATGTCTTGCTATAAAGTGTACTTGCGTTCACACACACATACATGCGTCCACTCAACTTTCTCCTTCATACTCCGGTGGCCACCGTTTCATTCTCCATTACACATGCACACTTAAACCCTTTATTGTGTTTGACTCATGGAGTTTTGGCTCTGTATTGGTTTCTGTTTATATGTTTCTTTTGGTTCTGTATTGGTTACTGTTTATGTGTTTCTTTTGGTTCTGTATTGGTTACTGTTTATATGTTTCTTTTGGTTCTGTGATGTGTTTACTATTGTTGATCATGTTTCTTCTAATCCAAATCCTTCACTTATTTCTTCTGGTGGTTGTTCCTGCTGTGGTGGAGGGATAATATAAGGCCTGACACATCTAGAAGGGACCCATTGTAATTTGGTACCCTTGGATACACAGGCATATCGCCTTCCCCATGTTATGAGATTTACTGGTCCTGACCATTGCCCAGATATTAGATTTTGATCATAATTGGTGGTTTGGAAGATGAAAGTATTTGAGTTTTATGTTGGCATTCATACCTGCTATGGTCTGTATCATCAAAATTTAAGAAATTTAGAACATATGACGCGTTCCATAAGCGTTCCTGGGGGCTATATACCGACTCCCCTCTTTTTTGTCTTTGAAGCATTTCTTTTAGTGTACGGTGAGCTCTTTCTACAATCGCTTGTCCTGTGGGTGAATGCGGTATACCTATGGAATAGCGTACCCCCCAATCTGTGAGAAATGTTTTGATTTTTTTAGAACAATAAGCAGGGCCATTTTCGGTTTTTACGGTTTTTGGAATTCCTAGGATTGCGAAACAACTGAGCCAGTGTCTGATAACGTCTTTGGTTTTTTCTCCCGTGTGTGCCGTTGCATTAATGTATCTGGAATGTGTGTCTACTGTAACATGGACATATTTTAGTTTACCCAATTCAGCTATATGTGTAACGTCTGTCTGCCAGATTTCATTGGCTGTTATGCCCCTGGGATAACAGGGCTAACCCTTCCTTAGCTGGCATTGGGGTAATTCGCTGGCAGTCAGAGCATGACATAATTATGTCTTTGGCCTGGTTTATTGTAATTTGGAATTGTCTCTTTAATGAACGTGCATTTTGGTAGAAGAACTGGTGCGAGAGTTTAGCCTGTTCCAGAATTTTGGGAACCGTAGTTACCATAGCAGTTGCATCAGCTTTTTGATTGCCCTCTGCTATGGGTCCTGGAAGTTCTGTGTGTGACCGAGTGTGCATTATGTAAAAATCAAATTTTCTGTGGTTGATAAGAAACCATTTGGTACGAATTTCTGTGAATAAGTGAGGATTAGTGACATCTCGAAGGAAGGAGGCTTCGAGAAGTGAGACCAACCCTGCTGCATAGTGAGAATCTGTGACAACATTCATAGGTTGATCATGGAACAATTCAAATGCCATGCGGATAGCTGCTAGTTCTAAAACCTGTACAGAACCTTGGTCCAAGGTTTGTACCTTATTGTCCCATTGTCCTGTGGCAGGGTTCTTCCATGTCACAGCGGCCTTTTTCGATCATCCAGACGCGTCGGTGAAGACTGTGATTCAATTTACTGGTCGTATTTTGCAGCAACGCGTGGCCATCAGGGGTCGATTTCCTATTTCCGCCCAGAGTTTATGTTTCGGGAAGTGAATGGAAATATTACCGTGGAAGTCCGCTAATGCAGTCTGAAACCCAGCGTCCTCTGCAAGAAGCCAGTCTAAGTTGTCTTTTATGGCTGGAATGTAGATCGTCTCAGGATCTCTTCCATCCATCTCCTGCAGACGTCCTCTACCTTTCATGATGAGCTTAGCAAGCATGCCATTAATGGTCCAAACAGTCTTAGGTGGAGAGTGGGGAAGAAATAACCATTCTAGAATTCTCAAAGGGTCGGATTCTGCCTGATCCCATTGGAAAAGGGCAGCAAAAGGTTGGAACTTGCTGGATATGATGACGAGGCGAATGTGCAGGTCAGGGTGTCGTCGTCTGCTTTGCCAGTTTTCGACAGCTTGGGAGCGTACTTCCAGAGCTTGTTTTGCTTCTGGGGTTAGGGATCGAATAGATGTGAGGGTTGGGTCACATTTTAGTAGCTCGAAGAGGGGGTGGAATTCCTCTGTTGTGATCCCCAAGACAGGCCTTAGCCAGTTAATGGCTCCTAAAAGCCGTTGCAAATCATTCAGGGTCATAGTGTCCGTTACTTTGAAAGTCAGTGGTTGTGGCATGATTTCCTGTTGAGTGATCCTCCATCCGAGGTAGGTCCAAGGTTGGGTGCGTTGAATTTTTTCTGGGGCAAGCTGCAAACCTGCTTTTTGGATGGCGTCAGTTAAGGCAGTCAAGGTGGATTGTAACTCGGTCCCGTGTTTTGCTGCTATCAGGATGTCATCTATGTAATGATAGATGATGGCTGAAGGGTGGAGTTTTCGAACAGGGTGTATGATGTTGGCTACCACTGTTTGACAAATCATCAGGCTGTTTTTCATGCCCTGAGGCAGTACTGTCCAGTGGTATCTTTGCATGGGTTTCCGCATGATTGTAGGCTGGAACTGAAAAGGGTTGCATCTTCTGGATGTAAAAAGATTGTAAAAAAACAATCTTTCAAGTCTATTACTACTAGTGGCCAACCCGCAGGTAGCGTGGCAGGGGAAGGAAGTCCGGGTTGCAGCGTTCCCTTTGGCTCGATGGCTGCATTAATTGTTCTGAGGTCTTGTAGTAAACGCCATTTGCCGCTCTTCTTGGGTATGCAGAACACCGGAGTGTTCCATGGGCTAGAAGTTGGTACTATATGTCCAGCGTTTAGTTGTTCCTGTACAAGGTCTCGCAGGTGACCTAACCGTTCCCTCTTCAGGGGCCATTGGTCCACCCATATCGGGTTGTCTGTCTTCCATTTTAGTTTGATAAGTTCATGGAACGGCTGACCAATGACCCTTACTGAAAAACCTGATTGTTTGCTGTTACTATCTGTACAGTAGTACCAAATTGACCGAGGACATCCCTTCCCCACAAGGTACACGGAATGGGAGCTATGAAGGGTGCAATCCTAACTGTCTGTCCCTCAGGTCCCAATACCGTACGCAGATGCTTGCTCTGTCTAGGTCTTTGCATACCCCCCACCCCCAAGGTGGTTGAGGCGGGGAACACAGTGGACCATTCTGATGGCCACTCAGAGTCTTTAATTATAGACACATCTGCTCCTGTATCCACTAAACCCTTAAATTTACGCCCATCAATATGACATGTCATCATGGGTTGGCAGGCAGAGATCGACTTGGCCCAGAAGATCTGTTGGGGATTTGTGCCTGCAAATGCCTCAGTACTCTTATTACCCTTTTGTGTGGAGAAAGTGCTATAGAAAAGAATCAATTGGGCTAAGTGCTGCCCTTTTGGTATATAACAAGGCATCACAGGTGTCCAGGCCATAATTTGGATTTCATTATGAGAATCTGGATCAATTACTCTGGGTAAAATGAATATACCCATCACGGTAGTTGGTGAGCGCCCAATTAGTAAGGCATGCATTCCCGCCTTCAGAGGTCCCCAGACTCCAGTGGGTATCAAAAACACTGCAGTAGATGTTAAAACTATTGGTTCTCTGGAGACCAGGTCCAGCCCAGTGCTGCCTGAGGTGGCGGCGAGCAAATCGCTGGCATATTGTTTGAAGCCGTATTTGTTTGGTTGGTCAGGGCGCGCGGCTTCGCGCCCTGTCTCCCGTTTCCCTGAGGTTTAGTCTCCCCTTTTATACCACCTCGGAACTTGCAGTCACTAGCCCAGTGTTTTCCTTTACCATATCGAGGGCGGTACCCTGGGGGCTTTTTAGTACAGTGTCTTTTAATGTGATCAGTTGCTCCGCATCGGAAGCAACTACCTTTTTCCTTTTCCCCTTCGGGTACACGCAGTTTGGCTGCTAATGCTGTGGCTAGTGAGTCTGTGTGGTGATTGACTGACCCGACATCCTGGCAAGTTCAGACCAATTCAGCTAATGTGCACTCGTCGCGTTTGGGGATCGACTGCAGGGCCCTCCGACAGTCAAGAGTTGGCATTTTCATAGGCGAGCTGCTTGAAGAGCATCTCTCTCGCCTCGTCATTATCTATTTGTCTCTCTAAGGAAGCCTGCAGTCGATCCAGAAACTTGGGGTAAGGTTCAGTGGACCCTTGGAAGATTTTGGAAAAGGATAGGTTAGAGTCTTTGTCCTTGCATGGAAGCTTTCGCACTGTTCTCAATACAAGTTTTGCGACTACTTCGTATATCTCTCGTGGGTAATCTATTTGGGACTCGGGCTTTGAATTTGCCCCCTCCCTGACTAATTGAGCATAAGTCATTCTCGTTTGAGCATTAGTTTGGTCATTAATATAAGCCTCACAGCTTTCTCTAAAGTCTGTGAGCCATACACTAAATTGTGTAGTGGTTAGTACCATTTTTAGAAGTGCATAGCAAATGGGCCAGGACAGAAAGCTCTTGCTGCCATGCAGTACCCAGGATGGCCCACCAAATGCACCAGAGACCCAAAGGTTGCAGGCTTGCTTGGCTGGGGAGAAGGGCTCTTGTCTTTATAGTGCTCCAGCTGCCCGTCCCACTGCCCAAATGGGGTACGGTTGAAGATTCCTCCGAGAGCAAAGAGGTAAGGAAAGAAAGCTCTTGCTGCCATGGAGCACTTTGGCTAGCTCACCAAATGCACCAGACAGCCAAAGGTTGCAGGCTTGCTTGGCCGGGGAGAAGTGTTCTTGGCTTTGTAAAATTCCAGCTGCCACTCCCTCTGCCCAAAATGAGTTCGGTTGAACATTCCTGCCAGAGCAAAGAGGCCAGTTCAGAAAGCTCTTGCTGCCATGGAGTACCCAGGCTGGCCCCACAAATGCACCAGAGAGAAAAATGTTGCAGATTTCTTGGCTGGGAGAAGGGCTCTTGGCTTTTTGCTGCTCCAGTTGCCAGTCCCACGGCCTAAATGGCGTACGGTTGAAGATTCCTCCCAGAGCAAAGAGGCCAGGACGGAAAGTTCTTGCTGCCATGGAGTACTTAGGCTGGTCCACCAAATGCACCAGAGAACCAAAGGTTGCAGGCTCGCTTGGCTGGGGAGAAGGGCTCTTGTCTTTATACAGCTCCAGCTGCCAGTCCCACTGCTCAAATGGGGTACGGTTGAAGATTCCTCCCAGAACAAAGAGATCAGGACAGAAAGCTCTTGCTGCCATGGAGTACTTTGGCGAGCCCAAAAAATGCACCAGACAGTCCAAGGTTGCAGGCTTGCTTGGCTGGGGATGGGGAGAAGGGGTCCTTGCTATATACAGCTCCAGCTGCCAGTCCTACTGCCCAAATGACGTGCGGATGGAGATTTCTCCCAGAGCAAAGGGGCCAGGACAGAAAGCTCTTGCTGCCATAGGGTACCCAGGCTGGCCCACAAAATGCACCAGAGAGCCAAAGGTTGCAGGCTTGCTTGGCTGGGCAGAAGGAATCCTTGCTATATAGAGCTACAGCTGCCAGTCCTACTGCCCAAATGGCATACTGTTGAAGATTCCTCCCAGAGAAAAGAGGCCAGGACAGAAAGCTCTTGCTGCCATGGAGTACTTTGGCTAGCTCACCAAATGCACCAGACAGCCAAAGGTTGCAGGCTTGCTTGGTTGGGGAGAAGTGTTCTTGGCTTTGTAAAATTCCAGCTGCCTCTCCCTCTGCCAAAAATGAGTACGGTTGAAGATTCCTCCCATAGCAAATGGGCCAGGACAGAAAGCTCTGGCTGCCATGGATTACATATGCTGGCCCACAAATGCAACAGACAGCCAAATGTTGCAGGCTTTCTTGGCTGGGGAGAAGGGCACTTGTCTTTTTACAGCTCCAGCTGCCAGTCCCACTGCCCAAATGGCGTACATTTGAAGATTCCTCCCAGAGAAAAGTGGTCAGGAAAGAAAGCTCTTGCTGCCATGGGGTACTTAGTCTGGTCCACCAAATGCACCAGAAAGCCAAAGGTTGCAGGCTCTCTTGTCTGGGGAGAAGGGCTCTTGGCTTCATAGATCTCCAGCTACCAGTCCCACTGCCCAAATTGCGTACGGTTGAAGATTCCTCCCAGAGCAAATAGGTCAGGAAAGAAAGCTCTTGCTGCCATGGAGTACTTAGGCTGGTCCACCAAATGCACCAGACAGCCAAGGTGGCTGGCTTCCATGGCTGGGGAGAATTGCGCTTGGCTTTTTGCAGCTCCAGCTGCCAGTCCCACTGCCCAAATGGCGTACGGTTGAAGATTCCTCCCAGAGCAAAGAAGCCAGGAAAGAAAGCTCTTGCTGCCATGGAGTACCCAGGCTGGCCCCACAAATGCACCAGAGAGCCAAAGGTTGCAGGCTTGCTTGGCTGGGGAGAAGGGCTCCGTGCTTTATACAGCTCCAGCTGCCAGGTCCACTGCCCAAATTTCGTACGGATGACGATTTCTCCCAGAGCAAAGGGACCAGGAGAGAAAGATCTTGCTGCCATGGAGTTCACAGGCTGGTCTACCAAATGCACCAGAGAGCCCAAGGTTGCAGGCTTGCTTGGCTGGGGAGAAGTGTTCTTGCCTCTGTACAATTCCAGCTGCCACGCACTCTGCCCAAAATGAGTACGGTTGAAGATTCCTCCCATAGCAAATGGGCCAGTTCAGAAAGCTCTTGCTGCCATGGAGTACCCAGGATGGCCCACCAAATGCACCAGATAGAAAAATGTTGCAGGCTTGTTTGGCTGGGGAGAAGGGCTCCTTGCTATATAGAGCTCCAGCTGCCAGTTCCACTGCCCAAATGGCATACGGTGGAAGATTCCTCCCATAGCAAATGGACAAGGAGAAAAAGGTCTTGCTGCCACGGGGTACCCAGGTTGGCCCAACAAATGCTCCAGAGAGCCAAAGGTTGCAGGCTTGCTTGGCTGGGGAGAAGGGCTCTTGTCTTTATACAGCTCCAACTGCAAGTCCCACTGCCCAAATGGTGTACGGACGAAGATTCCTGCCAGAGCAAAGAGGCCAGGACAGAAAGCTCTAGCTGTCAAGCAATGCCCAGGCTGGCCCACCAAATGCACCAGAGAGCCCAAGGTTGCAGGCTTGCTTGGCTGGGGAGAAGGGCTCTTGGCATTATAGAGCTCCAGCTGCCAGTCCCACTGCCTAAATGGCGTACGGTTGAAGATTCCACCCAGAGCAAAGGGGCCAGGACAGAAAGCTCTTGCTGCCATGGAGTACCCAGGCTGGCCCACCAATGCACCAGAGAACCCAAGGATGCACGCTTGCTTGGCTGGGAAGAAGGGCTCTTGGCTTTGTACAGCTCCAGCTGCCAGTCCCACTCCCCAAATGGCGCAGGGTTGAAGATTCCTCCCAGAGCAAAGAGGACAGGAAAGAAAGCCTGAGGGTGAACTAGAGTGCCTGAGTTTGCTTGAGTGGTTCTGAGTGTGTCTGAGTGGGTCTGAATGTGTCTGAGTATTTCTGAGTGTGTGTGAATATGTGCGAGTGTGTCTGAGTGTGTCTGAGTTAGTGTGCCAGAGGGTGTGTGAATGTGTGCGAGTGTGTCTGAGTGTGTCTGAGCATGTGCGAGTGTGTCAGAGTATTTCTGAGTGTGTCTGAGCGTATCTGAGCGTGTCTGAGTGCGCCTGAGTGTGTATGACTGTGTGTGAGTGTGTCTGAGTGTGTCTGGGTGTGCCTGAGTGTGTCTCAGTGTGTTTGCGTGTATCAGAGTGTGTGTGAGTGTGTTGGAGTGTATCTGAGTGTGTCTGGGTTTGCTTGAGTGCGTATCAGTGTGCCTGAGTGTATCTGAGAGTGTCGGAGTGTGTCTGAGCATATTGGAGAGTGTCTGAGTGTGCCTGAGTGTGTGTGAGTGTGTGCGTTTGAGAGTGTCTGAGTGTGCCTGAGTGTGTTGGAGTGTATCTGACTATGTCTAGGTGTGTGCAACTGTGTCTAAGTGTGTCTGAGTGTGTCAGTGTGTTTGCAGTTTTTTCTGATGGTGTGTCAGTGTGCCTGGGTGTGCCTTAGTCTGTCTGAGTGTGTCTGAGTGTATCTGAGTGTGTCTGAGTGTGTTGGAGTGTATCTGAGTGTGTCTGGGTGTGTGTGAGCGTGTTGGAGTGTGCGAGTGTGTTTATCGTTTTGACCTAGTCTGTGCGAGAGTGCCTTAGTGTATCTGAGAGTGTATGAGTGTCTGTGAGTGTGTGCGAGTGCGTCTCAGTGTGTGTGGGTTTGCCTGAGTGTGTCTGAGTGTGTCTGAGCGTATCTGATTGGGTCTGTTTCAACAGAGTGTCTGGTTGTGTCTGAGCGTGTTGTAGTTTGTCTGAATGTGTCTGAGTAAGCGCCAGTGCGTGCGAGTGTGTCTAAGTGTGTCTGTGTGTGTGCGTGTCTCTCTGAGTGTTCGAGTGTGTTTGCAATTTTGTCTGAGCATGTGCGAGTATGCCTCAATGGGCCTGAGTGTGTCTGAGGGTGTCTGAGCGAGTCTGAGTGTGTGAGTGTGTTGGCAGTTTTGTCTGAGCCTGTGCGAGTGTGTCTAAGAGTGTCTGAGTGTGCGAGTGTGTTTGCAGCTTTGTCTGAGCGTGTGCGAGTGTGTCTGAGAGTTTCTGAGTGTGTGAGGGTGTGTCCGTGTCTGAGTGTGCCTGAGTGTATCTGAGTGTGCCTGAGTGTGTGTGAGTGTATATGAGTGGGTGTGAGTGTGTCTGAGTGTGTCTGAGTGTGTGTGAGTGTGTCTGAGCGTGTTTGAGTGTGTGTCTGAGTGTGACTGAGTGTGCCTGAGTGTGTGCGAGTGTGTCTAAGTGTGTGCGAGTGTGCCTGAGTGGGTCTGGGTGTGTGCGAGTGTGTCTGAGTGTGTCTAAGTGTGTGTGAGTGTGTGTGAGTGTGTCTGAGTGTGTCTGAGTGTGTCTGGGTGTGTCTGAGTGTGTCTGAATGTGTCGGAGTGTATCTGAGTGTGTCTGAGCGCGTGTCTGAGTGTGTCTGAGTATTTCTGAGTGTATCTGAGTGTGTCTAAGTGTGTGTGAGTGTGTGTGAGTGTGTCTGAGTGTGTCTGAGTGTGTCTGGGTGTGTCTGAGTGTGTCTGAATGTGTCGGAGTGTATCTGAGTGTGTCTGAGCGCGTGTCTGAGTGTGTCTGAGTATTTCTGAGTGTATCTGAGTGTGTCTAAGTGTGTGTGAGTGTGTGTGAGTGTGTCTGAGTGTGTCTAAGTGTGTCTGAGTATTTCTGAGTGTGTCTGAGCGTGTCTGAGTATTTCTGAGTGTATCTGAGTGTGTCTAAGTGTGTGTGAGTGTGTGTGAGTGTGTCTGAGTGTGTCTAAGTCTGTCTGAGTATTTCTGAGTGTGTCTGAGCGTATCTGAGTGTTTCTGAGTGCGCCTGAGTGTGTGTGTGTGTATGAGTGGGTGTGAGTGTGTCTGAGTGTGTCTGAGTGTGTGCGAGTGTGTCTGAGTGTGTCTGGGTGTGTCTGAGTGTGTCTGAATGTGTCGGAGTATATCTGAGTGTGTCTGAGCGTGTGTCTGAGTGTGTCTGAGTATTTCTGAGTGTTTCTGAGCGTATCTGAGTGTTTCTGAGTGCACCTGAGTGTGTGTGAGTGTGTCTGAGTGTGTCTGTGTGGGTCTGATTGTGCCTGAGTGTGTCTGAGTGTGTCTGAGTGTGTTGGAGTGTATCTGAGTGTGTCAGGGTGTGTGCGAGTGTGTCTGAGAGTGTCTGGGTTTGCCTGAGTGTGCCTGAGTGTACCTGAGTGTGTCTGGGTATGTGCACGTGTGTCTAAGTGTGTCTGAGTGTGCGAGTGTGTTTGCAGTTTTGTCTGAGCCTGTGCGAGTGTGCCTGAGTGTGTCTGGGTGTGTCTGAGCGCGTCAGAGTGTCTGTGAGTGTGTATGAGTGTCTGTGAGTGTCTGCGATTGTTTCTGCGTGTGTCTGGGTTTGCCTGAGTGTGTCTGAGTGTACCTGAGTGTGTCTGGGTATGTGCAAGTGTGTCTAAGTGTGTCTGAGTGTGCGAGTGTGTTTGCAGTTTTGTGTGAGTCTGTGCGAGTGTGCCTGAGTGTGTCTGGGTGTGTCTGAGCGTGTCTGAGTGTCTGTGAGTGTGTATGAGTGTCTGTGAGTGTGTGCCATTGTTTCTGCGTGTGTCTGAGTGTGTCTGAGAGTGTCTGAGTGTGCCTGAGTGTGTGTGAGTGTGTGAGTGTGTCGGTGTGCCTGAGTGTGTCTGAGCGTGCCTGAGTGTGTGTGAGTGTGTGTGAGTGTGTGTGAGTGTGTCTGGGTGTGCCTGAGTGTGTCTGAGTGTGTCGGAGTGTATACTGAGTGTGTCAGGGTGTGTGCGAGTGTGTCTGAGAGTGTCTAAGTGTGTCTGAGTGTGTCTGAGAGTGTCTGAGTGTGCCTGAGTGTGTGTGAGTTTGTGCGAGTGTGTCTGTGTCTGGGTGTGCCTGAGTGTGTCTGAGTGTGTCAAAGTGTACCAGATTGGGTCTGGGTGTGTGCGAGTGTGTGTGAGTGTGTGTGAGTGTGTGTGAGTGTGTGTGAGTGTGTGTGAGTGTGTCTGAGTGTGTCTGGGTGTGTCTGAGTGTGTCTGAATGTGTCGGAGTGTATCTGAGTGTGTCTGAGCGTGTGTCTGAGTGTGTCTGTGTATTTCTGAGTGTGTCTGAGCGTGTCTGAGTGTGTCTAAGTGTGTGTGAGTGTGTGTGAGTGTGTCTGAGTGTGTCTGAGTGTGTCTGGGTGTGTCTGAGCGTGTCTGAATGTGACGGAGTGTATCTGACTGCGTCTGAGCGTGTGCGAGTGTGTCTGAGTATTTCTGAGTGTGTCTGAGCGTATCTGAGTGTTTCTGAGTGCGCCTGAGTGTGTGTGAGTGTGTGGGAGTGTGTCAGTGTGGGCCTGATTGTGCCTGAGTGTGTCTGAGTGTATCTGAGTGTGTCTGAGTGTGTTGGAGTGTATCTGAGTGTGTCTGGGTGTGTTCGAGTGTGTCTAAGTGTGTCTGAGTGTGCAAGTGTGTTTGCAGCTTTGTCTGAGCGTGTGCGAGAATGTCTGAGTGTGCCTGAGTGTGTGTGAGCGTGTGTGAATGTGTTTGAGTGTTTCTGAGTGTGTCTCGGTGTGCCTGAGTGTGTCTGAGTCTGTCTGGGTGTGTGCGAGTGTGTCTGAGTGTGTCTGAGCGTGTCTGAGTGTCTGTGAGTGTGTATGATTGTCTGTGAGTGTGTGCGATTGTTTCTGCGTGCGTCTGGGTTTGCTTGAGTGTGTATCCGTGTGCCTGAGTGTTTCTGAGTGGGTCTCAGTGTGCCTGAGTGTGTGTGAGTGTGTCTGAGTGTGTCTGAGTGTGTGTGTGTGAGGGTGTGCGAGTGTGTCTAAGTGTGTCTCAGTGTGCGAGTGTGTTTGCAGCTTTGTCTGAGCGTGTGCGAGTGTGTCTGAGAGTTTCTGAGTGTGTGAGGGTGTGTTCGAGTGTGTCTGAGAGTGCCTGAGTGTATCTGAGTGTACCTGAGTGTGTGTGAGTGTGTATGAGTGAGTGTGAGTGTGTGTGAGTGTGTCTGAGTGTGTGTGAGTGTGTCTGAGCATGTCTGAGTGTGTGTCTGAGTGTGTCTGGGTGTGCCTGAATGTGTGCGAGTGTGTGTAAGTGTGTGCAAGTGTGCCTGAGTGGGTCTGGGTGTGTGCGAGTGTGTCTGAGTGTGTCTAAGTGTGTGTGAGTGTGTCTGAGTGTGTCTGAGTGTGTCTGGGTGTGTGCGAGTGTGTCTGAGTGTGTCTGGGTGTGTGCGAGTGTGTCTCAGGAGTGCGCGAGTGTGTTTGCAGCTTTGTCTGAGCGTGTGCGAGTGTGTCTGACAGTTTCTGAGTGTGTGAGGGTGTGTGCGAGCGTGTCTGGGTGTGCCAGAGTGTATCTGAGTGTGTCGGAGTTTATCTGAGTGTGTCTGGGTGTGTGCGAGTGTGTCTAAGTGTGTCTGAGTGTGCAAGTGTGTTTGCAGTTTTGTCTGAGCGTGTGCGAGAGTGTCTGAGTGTGAATGAGTGTGTGTGAGCGTGTGTGAATGTGTTTGAGTGTTTCTGAGTGTGTCTCGGTGTACCTGAGTGTGTCTGAGTCTGTCTGGGTGTGTGCGAGTGTGTCTGAGTGTGTCTGAGTGTGTCTGAGTGTGTCGGAGTGTACCTGATTGTGTCTGGGTGTGTGCGAGTGTGTCTGAGTGTGTGTGAGTGTGTGTGAGTGTGTCTGAGTGTGTCTGGGTGTGTCTGAGTGTGTCTGAATGTGTCGGAGTGTATCTGAGTGTGTCTGAGCGTGTGTCTGAGTGTGTCTGAGTATTTCTGAGTGTGTCTGAGTGTGTCTGAGTGTGTCTGAGTGTGTGTGAGTGTGTCTGAGTGTGTCTGGGTGTGTCTGAGTGTGTCTGAATGTGACGGAGTGTATCTGAGTGTGTCTGAGCGTGTGCGAGTGTGTCTGAGTATTTCTGAGTGTGTCTGAGCGTATCTGAGTGTTTCTGAGTGCGCCTGAGTGCGCCTGAGTGTGTGTGAGTGTGTGTGAGTGTGTCTGTGTGGGACTGATTGTGCCTGAGTGTGTCTGAGTGTATCTGAGTGTGTCTGAGTGTGTTGGAGTGTATCTGAGTGTGTCTGGGTGTGTGCGAGTGTGTCTAAGTGTGTCTGAGTGTGCAAGTTTGTTTGCCGTTTTGTCTGAGCGTGTGCGAGAGTGTCTGAGTGTGCCTGAGTGTGTGTGAGCGTGTGTGAATGTGTTTGAGTGTTTCTGAGTGTGTCTCGGTGTGCCTGAGTGTGTCTGAGTCTGTCTGGGTGTGTGCGAGTGTGTCTGAGTGTGTGTGAGTGTGTCTGAGCGTGACTGAGTGTCTGTGAGTGTGTATGAGTGTCTGTGAGTGTGTGCGAATGTTTCTGCGTGCGTCTGGGTTTGCTTGAGTGTGTATCAGTGTGCCTGAGTGTTTCTGAGTGGGTCTGAGTGTGCCTGAGTGTGTGTGAGTGTGTCTGAGTGTGTCTGAGTGTGTGTGTGTGTGAGGGTGTGCGAGTGTGTCTAAGTGTGTCTGAGTGTGCGAGTGTGTTTGCAGCTTTGTCTGAGCGTGTGCGAGTGTGTCTGAGAGTTTCTGAGTGTGTGAGGGTGTGTTCGAGTGTGTCTGAGTGTGCCTGAGCGTGTGTGAGTGTGTCTGAGTGAGTGTGAGTGTGTGTGAGTGTGTCTGAGTGTGTGTGAGTGTGTCTGAGCGTGTCTGAGTGTGTGTCTGAGTGTGTCTGGGTGTGCCTGAGTGTGTGCGAGTGTGTGTAAGTGTGTGCGAGTGTGCCTGAGTGGGTCTGGGTGTGTGCGAGTGTGTCTGAGTGTGTCTAAGTGTGTCTGAGTGTGTGTGAGTGTGTGTGAGTGTGTCTGGGTGTGTGCGAGAGTGTCTGAGTGTGTCTGAGTGTGTCTGGGTGTGTGCGAGTGTGTCTCAGGAGTGTGCGAGTGTGTTTGCAGCTTTGTCTGAGCGTGTGCGAGTGTGTCTGACAGTTTCTGAGTGTGTGAGGGTGTTTGCGAGTGTGTCTGGGTTTGCCAGAGTGTATCTGAGTGTGTCAGAGTTTATCTGAGTGTGTCTGGGTGTGTGGGAGTGTGTCTAAGTGTGTCTGAGTGTGCAAGTGTGTTTGCAGTTTTGTCTGAGCGTGTGCGAGAGTGTCTGAGTGTGCCTGAGTGTGTGTGAGCGTGTGTGAATGTGTGTGAGTGTTTCTGAGTGTGTCTCAGTGTGCCTGAGTGTGTCTGAGTCTGTCTGGGTGTGTGCGAGTGTGTCTGAGTGTGTCTGAGTGTGTCTGAGCGTGTCTGAGTGTCTGTGAGTGTGTATGAGTGTCTGTGAGTGTGTGCGATTGTTTCTGCGTGCGTCTGGGTTTGCTTGAGTGTGTATCAGTGTGCCTGAGTGTGTGTGAGTGCGTGTGAGTGTGTCTGAGTGTGTGTGTGTGTGAGGGTGTGCGAGTGTGTCTAAGTGTGTCTGAGTGTGCGAGTGTGTTTGCAGCTTTGTCTGAGCGTGTGCGAGTGTGTCTGAGTTTTTCTGAGTGTGTGAGGGTGTGTTCGAGTGTCTCTGAGTGTATCTGAGTGTGCCTGAGTGTGTGTGAGTGTGTATGAGTGGGTGTGAGTGTGCCTGAGTGTGCCTGAGTGTATGTGAGTGTATCTGAGCGTGTCTGAGTGTGTGTCTGAGTGTGACTGAGTGTGCCTGAGTGTGTGCGAGTGTGTGTAAGTGTGTGCGAGTGTGCCTGGGTGGGTCTGGGTGTGTGCGAGTGTGTCTGAGTGTGTCTAAGTGTGTATGAGTCTGTGTGAGTGTGTCTGAGTGTCTCTGGGTGTGTCTGAGTGTGTCTGAATATGTAGGATGGTATCTGAGTGTGTCTGAGCGTGTGTCTGAGTGTGTCTGAGTATTTCTGAGTGCGTCTGAGCGTATCTGAGTGTTTCTGAGTGCGCCTGAGTGTGTGTGAGTGTGTGTGAGTGTGTCTGTGTGGGCCTGATTGTGCCTGAGTGTGTCTGAGTGTATCTGAGCGTGTTTGAGTGTGTTGGAGTGTATCTGAGTGTGTCTGGGTGTGTGCGAGTGTGTCTAAGTGTGTCTGAGTGTGCGAGTGTGTTTGCAGTTTTGTCAGCCTGTGCGAGTGTGCCTGAGTGTGTCTGGGTGTGTCTGAGCGTGTCTGAGTTTCTGTGAGTGTGTATGGGTGTCCGTGAGTGTGTGCGATTGTTTCTGCGTGCGTCTGGGTTTGCTTGAGTGTGTATCAGTGTGCCTGAGTGTTTCTGAGTGGGTCTGAGTGTGCCTGAGTGTGTGTGAGTGTGTCTGAGTGTGTCTGAGTGTGTGTGTGTGTGAGGGTGTGCGAGTGTGTCTAAGTGTGTCTGAGTGTGCGAGTGTGTTTGCAGCTTTGTCTGAGCGTGTGCGAGTGTGTCTGAGAGTTTCTGAGTGTGTGAGGGTGTGTTCGAGTGTGTCTGAGTGTGCCTGAGTGTATCTGAGTGTGCCTGAGTGTGTGTGAGTGTGTATGTGTGGGTGTGAGTGTGTCCGAGCGTGTTTGAGTGTGTGTCTGAGTGTGACTGAGTGTGCCTGAGTGTGTGCGAGTGTGTGTAAGTGTGTGCGAGTGTGCCTGAGTGGGTCTGGGTGTGTGCGAGTGTGTCTGAGTGTGTCTAAGTGTGTGTGAGTGTGTGTGAGTGTGTCTGAGTGTGTCTGGGTGTGTCTGGGTGTGTCTGAGTGTGTCTGAATGTGTCGGAGTGTATCTGAGTGTGTCTGAGCGTGTGTCTGAGTGTGTCTGAGTATTTCTGAGTCTGTCTGAGTGTGTCTAAGTGTGTGTGAGTGTGTGTGAGTGTGTCTGAGTGTGTCTAAGTGTGTCTGGGTGTGTCTGAGTGTGTCTAAGTGTGTCGGAGTGTATCTGAGTGTGTCTGAGCGTGTGCGAGTGTGTCTGAGTATTTCTGAGTGTGTCTGAGCGTATCTGAGTGTTTCTGAGTGCGCCTGAGTGTGTGTGAGTGTGTGTGAGTGTGTCTGTGTGGGCCTGATTGTGTCTAAGTGTGTCTGAGTGTGCAAGTGTGTTTGCAGTTTTGTCTGAGCGTGTGCGAGAGTGTCTGAGTGTGCCTGAGTGTGTGTGAGCGTGTGTGAATCTGTTTGAGTGTTTCTGAGTGTGTCTCCGTGTGCCTGAGTGTGTCTGAGTCTGTCTGGGTGTGTGCGAGTGTGTCTGAGTGTGTCTGAGCATGTCTGAGTGTCTGTGAGTGTGTATGAGTGTCTGTGAGTGTGTGCGATTGTTTCTGTGTGCATCTGGGTTTGCCTGAGTGTGTATCAGTGTGCCTGAGTGTGCCTGAGTGTGTCGGAGTGTACCTGATTGTGTCTGGGTGGGTGCGAGTGTGTCTGAGTGTGTGTGAGTGTGTCTGAGTGTGTCTGAGTGTGTCTGAGTGTGTCTGGGTGTGTCTGAATGTGACGGAGTGTATCTGAGTGTGTCTGAGCGTGTGCGAGTGTGTCTGAGTATTTCTGAGTGTGTCTGAGCGTATCTGAGTGTTTCTGAGTGCGCCTGAGTGTGTGTGAGTGTGTGTGAGTGTGTCTGTGTGGGCCTGATTGTGCCTGAGTGTGTCTGAGTGTATCTGAGTGTGTCTGAGTGTGTTGGAGTGTATCTGAGTGTGTCTGGGTGTGTGCGAGTGTGTCTAAGTGTGTCTGAGTGTGCAAGTTTGTTTGCAGTTTTGTCTGAGCGTGTGCGAGAGTGTCTGAGTGTGCCTGAGTGTGTGTGTGCATATCTGAGTGTGTCTCGGTGTGCCTGAGTGTGTCTGAGTCTGTCTGGGTGTGTGCGAGTGTGTCTGAGTGTGTCTGAGTGTGTGTGAGCGTGACTGAGTGTCTGTCAGTGTGTATGAGTGTCTGTGAGTGTGTATGAGTGTCTGTGAGTGTGTGCGATTTTTTCTGCGTGCGTCTGGGATTGCTTGAGTGTGTATCCGTGTGCCTGAGTGTATCTGAGTGTTTCTGAGTGTGCCTGAGTGTGTCTGAGTGTGTCTGAGTGTGTCTGAGTGTGTGTGTGTGTGAGGGTGTGCGAGTGTGTCTAAGTGTGTCTGAGTGTGCGAGTGTGTTTGCAGCTTTGTCTGAGCGTGTGCGAGTGTGTCTGAGAGTTTCTGAGTGTGTGAGGGTGTGTTCGAGTGTGTCTGAGCGTATCTGAGTGTTTCTGAGTGCGCCTGAGTGTGTGTGAGTGTGTGTGAGTGTGTCTGTGTGGGCCTGATTGTGCCTCAGTGTGTCTGAGTGTATCTGAGTGTGTCTGAGTGTGCAAGTGTGTTTGCAGTTTTGTCTGAGCGTGTGCGAGAGTGTCTGAGTGTGCCTGAGTGTGTGTGAGCGTGTGTGAATGTGTGTGAGTGTTTCTGAGTGTGTCTCGGTGTGCCTGAGTGTGTCTGAGTCTGTCTGGGTGTATGCGGGTGTGTCTGAGTGTGTCTGAGCGTGTCTGAGTGTCTGTGAGTGTGTATGGGTGTCTGTGAGTGTGTGCGATTGTTTCTGCATGCGTCTGGGTTTGCTTGAGTGTGTACCAGTGTGCCTGAGTGTTTCTGAGTGGGTCTGAGTGTGCCTGAGTGTGTGTGAGTGTGTCTGAGTGTGTCTGAGTGTGTGTGTGTGTGAGGGTGTGCGAGTGTGTCTAAGTGTGTCTGAGTGTGCGAGTGTGTTTGCAGCTTTGTCTGAGCGTGTGCGAGTGTGTCTGAGAGTTTCTGAGTGTGTGAGGGTGTGTTCGAGTGTGTCTGAGTGTGCCTGAGTGTATCTGAGTGTGCCTGAGTGTGTGTGAGTGTGTATGTGTGGGTGTGAGTGTGTCTGAGCGTGTTTGAGTGTGTGTCTGAGTGTGACTGAGTGTGCCTGAGTGTGTGCGAGTGTGTGTAAGTGTGTGCGAGTGTGCCTGAGTGGGTCTGGGTGTGTGCGAGTGTGTCTGAGTGTGTCTAAGTGTGTGTGAGTGTGTGTGAGTGTGTCTGAGTGTGTCTGAGTGTGTCTGGGTGTGTCTGAGTGTGTCTGAATGTGTCGGAGTGTATCTGAGTGTGTCTGAGCCTGTGTCTGAGTGTGTCTAAGTGTGTGTGAGTGTGTGTGAATGTGCCTGAGTGTGTCTGAGTGTGTCTGAGTGTGTCTGAGTGTCTCGGAGTGTATCTGAGTGTGTCTGAGCGTGTGCGAGTGTGTCTGAGTATTTCTGAGTGTGTCTGCGCGTATCTGAGTGTTTCTGAGTGCGCCTGAGTGTGTGTGAGTGTGTGTGAGTGTGTCTGTGTGGGCCTGATTGTGCCTGAGCGTGTCCGAGTGTATCTGAGTGTGACTGAGTGTGTTGGAGTGTATCTCAGTGTGCCTGGGTGTGTGCGAGTGTGTCTAAGTGTGTCTGAGTGTGCAAGTGTGTTTGTAGTTTTGTCTGAGCGTGTGCGAGAGTGTCTGAGTGTGCCTGAGTGTGTGTGAGCGTGTGTGAATGTGTTTGAGTGTTTCTGAGTGTGTCTCGGTGTGCCTGAGTGTGTCTGAGTCTGTCTGGGTGTATGCGAGTGTGTCTGAGTGTGTCTGAGTGTTTCTGAGCGTGTCTGAGTGTCTGTGAGTGTGTATGAGTGTCTGTGAGTGTGTGCGATTGTTTCTGCATGCGTCTGGGTTTGCTTGAGTGTGTATCAGTGTGCCTGAGTGTTTCGGAGTAGGTCTGAGTGTGCCTGAGTGTGTGTGAGTGTGTCTGAGTGTGTCTGAGTGTGTGTGTGTGAGGGTGTGCGAGTGTGTCTAAGTGTGTCTGAGTGTGCGAGTGTGTTTGCAGCTTTGTCTGAGCGTGTGCGAGTGTGTCTGAGAGTTTCAGAGTGTGTGAGGGTGTGTTCGAGTGTGTCTGAGTGTGCCTGAGTGTATCTGAGTGTGCCTGATTGTGTGTGAGTGTGTATGAGTGGGTGTGAGTGTGTCTGAGTGTGTGTGAGTGTGTCTGAGTGTGTCTGAGTGTGTGTGAGTGTGTGTCTGAGTGTGACTGAGTGTGCCTGAGTGTGTGCGAGTGTGTCTAAGTGTGTGCGAGTGTGCCTGAGTGGGCCTGGGTGTGCGCGAGTGTGTCTGAGTGTGTCTAAGTGTGTGTGAGTGTGTGTGAGTGTGTCTGAGTGTGTCTGGGTGTGTCTGAGTGTGTCTGAATGTGTCGGAGTGTATCTGAGTGTGTCTGAGCGTGTGTCTGAGTGTGTCTGAGTATTTCTGAGTGTGTCTGAGCGTATCTGAGTGTTTCTGACTGCGCCTGAGTGTGTGTGAGTGTGTGGGAGTGTGTCTGTGTGGGCCTGATTGTGCCTGAGTGTGTCTGAGTGTATCTGAGTGTGTCTGAGTGTGTTGGAGTGTATCTGAGTGTGTCTGGGTGTGTGCGAGTGTGTCTAAGTGTGTCTGAGTGTGCGAGTGTGTTTGCAGTTTTGTCTGAGCCTGTGCGAGTGTGCCTGAGTGTGTCTGGGTGTGTCTGAGCATGTCAGAGTGTCTGTGAGTGTGTATGAGTGTCTGTGAGTGTGTGCGATTGTTTCTGCGTGTGTCTGGGTTTGCCTGAGTGTGTCTGAGTGTACCTGAGTGTGTCTGGGTATGTGCAAGTGTGTCTAAGTGTGTCTGAGTGTGCGAGTGTGTTTGCAGTTTTGTCTGAGCGTGTGCGAGTGTGCCTGAGTGTGTCTGGGTGTGTCTGAGCGTGTCTGAGTGTCTGTGAGTGTGTATGAGTGTCTGTGAGTGTGTGCGATTGTTTCTGCGTGCGTCTGGGTTTGCTTGAGTGTGTATCAGTGTGCCTGAGTGTTTCTGAGTGGGTCTGAGTGTGTCTGAGTGTGTGTGAGTGTGTCTGAGTGTGTCTGAGTGTGTGTGTGTGTGAGTGTGTGCCTGAGTGTGTCTAAGTGTGTCTGAGTGTGCGAGTGTGTTTGCAGCTTTGTCTGAGCGTGTGCGAGTGTGTCTGAGAGTTTATGAGTGTGTGAGGGTGTGTTCGAGTGTGTCTGAGTGTGCCTGAGTGTGCCTGAGTGTATCTGAGTGTGCCTGAGTGTGTGTGAGTGTGTCTGAGTGTGTGTGAGTGTGTCTGAGTGTGTCTGAGTGTGTCTGAGTGTGTCTGGGTGTGTCTGAGTGTGTCTGAATGTGTCGTAGTGTATCTGAGTGTGTCTGAGCGTGTGTCTGAGTGTGTCTGAGTATTTCTGAGTGTGTCTGAGTGTGTCTGAGTGTGTGTGAGTGTGTCTGAGTGTGTGTGAGTGTGTCTGAGTGTGTCTGAGTGTGTCTGGGTGTGTCTGAGTGTGTCTGAATGTGTCGGAGTGTATCTGAGTGTGTCTGAGCATGTGTCTGAGTATTTCTGAGTGTGTCTGAGCGTATCTGAGTGTTTCTGAGTATGCCTGAGTGTGTGTGAGTGTGTGTGAGTGTGTCTGTGTGGGCCTGATTGTGCCTGAGTGTGTCTGAGTGTATCTGAGTGTGTCTGAGTGTGTTGGAGTGTATCTCAGTGTGTCTGGGTGTGTTCGAGTGTGTCTAAGTGTGTCTGAGTGTGCAAGTGTGTTTGCAGTTTTGTCTGAGCGTGTGCGAGAGTGTCTGAGTGTGCCTGAGTGTGTGTGAGCGTGTGTGAATGTGTTTGAGTGTTTCTGAGTGTGTCTCGGTGTGCCTGAGTGTTTCTGAGTCTGTCTGGGTGTATGCGAGTGTGTGTGAGTGTGTCTGAGTGTGTCTGAGCGTGTCTGAGTGTCTGTGAGTGTGTATGAGTGTCTGTGAGTGTGTGCGATTGTTTCTGCGTGCGTCTGGGTTTGCTTGAGTGTGTATCAGTGTGCCTGAGTGTTTCTGAGTGGGTCTGAGTGTGCCTGAGTGTGTCTGAGTGTGTCTGAGTGTGTGTGAGTGTGTCTGAGTGTGTCTGAGTGTGTGTGAGTGTGTGTCTGAGTGTGACTGAGTGTGCCTGAGTGTGTGCGAGTGTGTGTAAGTGTGTGCGAGTGTGCCTGAGTGGGTCTGGGTGTGCGCGAGTGTGTCTGAGTGTGTCTAAGTGTGTGTGAGTGTGTGTGAGTGTGTCTGAGTGTGTCTGGGTGTGTCTGAGTGTGTCTGAATGTGTCTGAGTGTGTCTAAGTGTGTGTGAGTGTGTGTGAGTGTGTCTGAGTATTTCTGAGTGTGTCTGAGTGTGTCTGAGTGTGTCTAAGTGTGTCTGAGTGTGTGTGAGTGTGTCTGAGTGTGTCTGAGTGTGTCTGGGTGTGTCTGAGTGTGTCTGAATGTGTCGGAGTGTATATGAGTGTGTCTGAGCGTGTGTCTGAGTATTTCTGAGTGTGTCTGAGCGTATCTGAGTGTTTCTGAGTGTGTGTAAGTGTGTGCGGGTGTGCCTGAGTGGGTCTGGGTGTGTGCGAGTGTGTCTGAGTGTGTCTAAGTGTGTGTGAGTGTGTGTGAGTGTGTCTGAGTGTGTCTGGGTGTGTCTGAGTGTGTCTGAATGTGTCTGAGTGTATCTGAGTGTGTCTGAGCGTGTGTCTGAGTGTGTCTGAGTATTTCTGAGTGTGTCTGAGCGTATCTGAGTGTTTCTGACTGCGCCTGAGTGTGTGTGAGTGTGTGGGAGTGTGTCTGTGTGGGCCTGATTGTGCCTGAGTGTGTCTGAGTGTATCTGAGTGTGTCTGAGTGTGTTGGAGTGTATCTGAGTGTGTCTGGGTGTGTGCGAGTGTGTCTAAGTGTGTCTGAGTGTGCGAGTGTGTTTTCAGTTTTGTCAGAGCCTGTGCGAGTGTGCCTGAGTGTGTCTGGTTGTGTCTGAGCATGTCAGAGTGTCTGTGAGTGTGTATGACTGTCTGCGAGTGTGTGCGATTGTTTCTGCGTGTGTCTGGGTTTGCCTGAGTGTGTCTGAGTGTACCTGAGTGTGCCTGGGTATGTGCAAGTGTGTCTAAGTGTGTCTGAGTGTGTGTGAGTGTGTGTGAGTGTGTCTGAGTGCGTCAGAGTGTGTGTCTGAGTGTGACTGTGTGTGTGAAAGTGTGTCTGAGTGGGTCTGAGTGGGTCTGGGTGTGTTCGAGTGTGTCTGAGTGTGTCTAAGTGTGTGTGAGTGTGTGTGAGTGTGTGTGAGTGTGTCTGAGTGTGTCTGTGTGTGTCTGAGTGTGTCTGAATGTGTCGGAGTGTATCTGAGTGTGTCTGAGCGTGTGTCTGAGTGTGTCTGAGTATTTCTGAGTGTGTCTGAGTGTGTCTGAGTGTGTCTAAGTGTGTGTGAGTGTGTCTGAGTGTGTCTGGGTGGGTCTGAGTGTGTCTGAGTGTGTCTGAGTGTGTCGGAGTGTGTCTGAGTGTGTGTGTGTGAGGGTGTGCGAGTGTGTCTAAGTGTGTCTGAGTGTGCGAGTGTGTTTGCAGCTTTGTCTGAGCGTGTGCGAGTGTGTCTGAGAGTTTCTGAGTGTGTGAGGGTGTGTTCGAGTGTGTCTGAGTGTACCTGAGTGTATCTGAGTGTGCCTGAGTGTGTGTGAGTGTGTATGAGTGGGTGCGAGTGTGTCTGAGTGTGTGTGAGTGTGTCTGAGTGTGTCTGAGTGTGTGCGAGTGTGTGTAAGTGTGTGCGAGTGTGCCTGAGTGGGTCTGGGTGTGCGCGAGTGTGTCTGAGTGTGTCTAAGTGTGTGTGAGTGTGTGTGAGTGTGTCTGAGTGTGTCTGGGTGTGTCTGAGTGTGTCTGAATGTGTTGGAGTGTATCTGAGTGTGTCTTTGCGTGTGTCTGAGTGTGTCTGAGTATTTCTGAGTGTGTCTGAGCGTATCTGAGTGTTTCTGAGTACGCCTGAGTGTGTGGGAGTGTGTGGGAGTGTGTCTGTGTGGGCCTGATTGTGCCTGAGTGTGTCTGAGTGTATCTGAGTGTGTCTGGGTGTGTGCGAGTGTGTCTAAGTGTGTCTGAGTGTGCGAGTGTGTTTGCAGTTTTGTCTGAGCCTGTGCGAGTGTGCCTGAGTGTGTCTGGGTGTGTCTGAGTGTGTCTGAGTGTCTGTGAGTGTGTATGAGTGTCTGTGAGTGTGTGCGATTGTTTCTGCGTGCGTCTGGGTTTGCCTGAGTGTGTCTGAGTGTGCCTGAGTGTTTCTGAGTGGGTCTGAGTGTGTCTGAGTGTGTGTGAGTGTTTCTGAGTGGGTCTGAGTGTGTGTGTGTGTGTGAGTGTGTGCCTGAGTGTGTCTAAGTGTGTCTGAGTGTGCGAGTGTGTTTGCAGCTTTGTCTGAGGGTGTGCGAGTGTGTCTGAGAGTTTCTGAGTGTGTGAGGGTGTGTTCGAGTGTGTCTGAGTGTGCCTGAGTGTATCTGAGTGTGCCTGAGTTTGTGTGAGTGTGTCTGAGTGGGTGTGAGTGTGTCTGAGTGTGTCTGAGTGTGTCTGAGTGTGTCTGGGTGTGTCTGAGTGTGTCTGAATGTGTCGTAGTGTATCTGAGTGTGTCTGAGCGTGTGTCTGAGTGTGTCTGAGTATTTCTGAGTGTGTCTGAGTGTGTCTGAGTGTGTCTAAGTGTGTGTGAGTGTGTGTGAGTGTGTCTGAGTGTGTCTAAGTGTGTCTGGGTGTGTCTGAGCGTGTCTGAATGTGACGGAGTGTATCTGAGTGTGTCTGAGCGTGTGCGAGTGTGTCTGAGTATTTCTGAGTGTGTCTGAGCGTATCTGAGTGTTTCTGAGTGTGCCTGAGTGTGTGTGAGTGTGTGTGAGTGTGTCTGTGTGGGCCTGATTGTGCCTGAGTGTGTATGAGTGTATCTGAGTGTGTCTGAGTGTGTTGGAGTGTATCTCAGTGTGTCTGGGTGTGTTCGAGTGTGTCTAAGTGTGTCTGAGTGTGCAAGTGTGTTTGCAATTTTTTCTGAGCGTGTGCGAGAGTGTCTGAGTGTGCCTGAGTGTTTGTGAGCGTGTGTGAATGTGTTTGAGTGTTTCTGAGTGTGTCTCGGTGTGCCTGAGTGTGTCTGAGTGGGTCTGGGTGTGTGCGAGTGTGTCTGAGTGTGTCTGAGTGTGTCTGAGTGTGTCTGAGTGTCTGTGAGTGTGTATGAGTGTCTGTGAGTGTGTGTGATTGTTTCTGCGTGCGTCTGGGTTTGCTTGAGTGTGTATCAGTGTGCCTGAGTGTTTCTGAGTGGGTCTGAGAGTGCCTGAGTGTGTGTGAGTGTGTCTGAGTGTGTCTGAGTGTGTGTGTGCGTGAGGGTGTGCGAGTGTGTCTAAGTGTGTCTGAGTGTGCGAGTGTGTTTGCAGCTTTGTCTGAGCGTGTGCGAGTGTGTCTGAGAGTTTCTGAGTGTGTGAGGGTGTGTTCGAGTGTGTCTGAGTGTGCCTGAGTGTGTGTGAGTGTGTCTGAGTGTGTCTGAGTGTGTCTGAGTGTGTGCCTGAGTGTGACTGAGTGTGCCTGAGTGTGTGCGAGTGTGTGTAAGTGTGTGCGAGTGTGCCTGAGTGGGTCTGGGTGTGTGCGAGTGTGTCTGAGTGTGTCTAAGTGTGTGTGAGTGTGTGTGAGTGTGTGTGAGTGTGTCTGAGTGTGTCTGGGTGTGTCTGAGTGTGTCTGAATGTTTCGGAGTGTATCTGAGTGTGTCTGAGCGTGTGTCTGAGTGTGTCTGAGTATTTCTGAGTGTGTCTGAGTGTGTCTAAGTGTGTGTGAGTGTGTGTGAGTGTGTCTGATTGTGCCTGAGTGTGTCTGGGTGTATCTGAGTTTGTCTGAGTGTGTCGGAGTGTATCTGAGTGTGTCTGAGCGTGTGCGAGTGTGTCTGAGTATTTCTGAGTGTGTCTGAGCGTATCTGAGTGTTTCTGAGTGCGCCTGAGTGTGTGTGAGTGTGTGGGAGTGTGTCTGTGTGGGCCTGATTGTGCCTGAGTGTGTCTGAGTGTATCTGAGTGTGTCTGAGTGTGTTGGAGTGTATCTCAGTGTGCCTGGGTGAGTGCGAGTGTGTCTAAGTGTGTCTGAGTGTGCAAGTGTGTTTGCAGTTTTGTCTGAGCGTGTGCGCGAATGTCTGAGTGTGCCTGAGTGTGTGTGAGCGTGTGTGAATGCATTTGAGTGTTTCTGAGTGTGTCTCGGTGTGCCTGAGTGTGTCTGAGTCTGTCTGGGTGTATGCGAGTGTGTCTGAGTGTGTCTGAGTGTGTCTGAGTGTCTGTGAGTGTCTGTGAGTGTGTGCTATTGTTTCTGCATGCGTCTGGGTTTGCTTGAGTGTGTATCAGTGTGCCTGAGTGTTTCTGAGTGGGTCTCAGTGTGCCTGAGTGTGTGTCAGTGTGTTTGCAGCTTTGTCTGAGCGTGTGCGAGTGTGTCTGAGAGTTTCTGAGTGTGTGAGGGTGTGTTCGAGTGTGTCTGAGTGTGCCTGAGTGTATCTGAGTGTGCCTGAGTGTGTGTGAGTGTGTATGAGTGGGTGTGAGTGTGTCTGAGTGTGTGTGAGTGTGTCTGAGTGTGTCTGAGTGTGTGTGAGTGTGTGTCTGAGTGTGACTGAGTGTGCCTGAGTGTGTGCGAGTGTGTGTAAGTGTGTGCGAGTGTGCCTGAGTGGGTCTGGGTGTGCGCGAGTGTGTCTGAGTGTGTCTAAGTGTGTGTGAGTGTGTGTGAGTGTGTCTGAGTGTGTCTGGGTGTGTCTGAGTGTGTCTGAATGTGTCGGAGTGTATCTGAGTGTGTCTGAGCGTGTGTCTGAGTGTGTCTGAGTATTTCTGAGTGTGTCTGAGCGTATCTGAGTGTTTCTGAGTGCGCCTGAGTGTGTGTGAGTGTGTGGGAGTGTGTCTGTGTAAGCCTGATTGTGCCTGAGTGTGTCTGAGTGTGTTGGAGTGTATCTGAGTGTGTCTGGGTGTGTGCGAGTGTGTCTAAGTGTGTCTGAGTGTGCGAGTGTGTTTGCAGTTTTGTCTGAGCCTGTGCGAGTGTGCCTGAGTGTGTCTGGGTGTGTCTGAGCATGTCAGAGTGTCTGTGAGTGTGTATGACTGTCTGTGAGTGTGTGCGATAGTTTCTGCGTGTGTCTGGGTTTGCCTGAGCGTGTCTGAGTGTACCTGAGTGTGTCTGGGTATGTGCAAGTGTGTCTAAGTGTGTCTGAGTGTGCGAGTGTGTTTGCAGTTTTGTCTGAGCCTGTGGGAGGGTGCCTGAGTGTGTCTGGGTGTGTCTGAGCGTGTCTGAGTGTGCCTGAGTGTGTGTGAGTGTGTCTGAGTGTGTCTGAGTGTGTGCCTGAGTGTGACTGCGTGTGCCTGAGTGTGTGTGAGTGTGTGTAAGTGTGTGCGAGTGTGCCTGAGTGGGTCTGGGTGTGTGCGAGTGTGTCTGAGTGTGTCTAAGTGTGTGTGAGTGTGTGTGAGTGTGTGTGAGTGTGTCTGAGTGTGTCTGAGTGTGTCTGGGTGTGTCTGAGTGTGTCTGAATGTGTCGGAGTGTATCTGAGTGTGTCTGAGTGTGTGTCTGAGTGTGTCTGAGTATTTCTGAGTGTGTCTGAGTGTGTCGGAGTGTGTCTAAGTGTGTCTGAGTGTGTCTGAGTGTGTCTGAGTGTGTCTGAGTGTGTCTGGGTGTGTCTGAGTGTGTCTGAATGTGACGGAGTGTATCTGAGTGTGTGTGAGCGTGCGCGAGTGTATCTGAGTATTTCTGAGTCTGTCTGAGCGTATCTGAGTGTTTCTGAGTGCGCCTGAATGTGTGTGAGTGTGTGTGAGTGTGTCTGTGTGGGCCTGATTGTGCCTGAGTGTGTCTGAGTGTATCTGAGTGTGTCTGAGTGTGCTGGAGTGTATCTCAGTGTGTCTGGGTGTGTTCGAGTGTGTCTAAGTGTGTCTGAGTGTGCAAGTGTGTTTGCAGTTTTGTCTGAGCGTGTGCGAGAGTGTCTGAGTGTGCCTGAGTGTGTGTGAGCATGTGTGAATGTGTTTGAGTGTTTCTGAGTGTGTCTCGGTGTGCCTGAGTGTGTCTGAGTCTGTCTGGGTGTATGCGAGTGTGTCTGAGTGTGTCTGAGTGTGTCTGAGCGTGTCTGAGTGTCTGTGAGTGTGTATGAGTGTCTGTGAGTGTGTGCGATTGTTTCTGCATGCGTCTGGGTTTGCTTGAGTGTGTATCAGTGTGCCTGAGTGTATCTGAGTGGGTCTGAGTGTGCCTGAGTGTGTGTGAGTGTGTCTGAGTGTGTCTGAGTGTGTGTGTGTGTGAGGGTGTGCGAGTGTGTCTAAGTGTGTCTGAGTGTGCGAGTGTGTTTGTAGCTTTGTCTGAGCGTGTGCGAGTGTGTCTGAGAGTTTCTGAGTGTGTGAGGGTGTGTTCGAGTGTGTCTGAGTGTGCCTGAGTGTATCTGAGCGTGCCTCAGTGTGTGTGAGTGTGTCTGAGTGTGTCTGAGTGTGTGTCTGAGTGTGACTGAGTGTGCCTGAGAGTGTGCGAGTGTGTGTAAGTGTGTGCGAGTGTGCCTGAGTGGGTCTGGGTGTGTGCGAGTGTGTCTGAGTGTGTCTAAGTGTGTGTGAGTGTGTGTGAGTGTGTCTGAGTGTGTCTGAGTGTGTCTGAGTGTGTCTGGGTGTGTCTGAGTGTGTCTGAATGTGTCGGAGTGTATCTGAGTGTGTCTGAGCGTGTGCGAGTGTGTCTGAGTATTTCTGAGTGTGTCTGAGCGTATCTGAGTGTTTCTGAGTGCGCCTGAATGTGTGTGAGTGTGTGGGAGTGTGTCTGTGTGGGCCTGATTGTGCCTGAGTGTGTCTGAGTGTATCTGAGTGTGTCTGAGTGTGTTGGAGTGTATCTCAGTGTGCCTGGGTGTGTGCGAGTGTGTCTAAGTGTGTCTGAGTGTGCAAGTGTGTTTGCAGTTTTGTCTGAGCGTGTGCGAGAATGTCTGAGTGTGCCTGAGTGTGTGTGAGCGTGTGTGAATGTGTTTGAGTGTTTCTGAGTGTGTCTCGGTGTGCCTGAGTGTGTCTGAGTCTGTCTGGGTGTATGCGCGTGTGTCTGAGTGTGTCTGGGTGTGTCTGAGCGTGTCTGCGTGTCTGTGAGTGTGTATGAGTGTCTGTGAGCGTGTGCGATTGTTTCTGCATGCGTCTGGGTTTGCTTGAGTGTGTATCAGTGTGCCTGAGTGTTTCTGAGTGGGTCTGAGTGTGCCTGAGTGTGTGTGAGTGTGTGTGAGTGTGTCTGAGTGTGTGTGTGTGTGAGGGTGTGCGAGTGTGTCTAAGTGTGTCTCAGTGTGCGAGTGTGTTTGCAGCTTTGTGTGAGCGTGTGCGAGTGTGTCTGAGAGTTTCTGAGTGTGTGAGGGTGTGTTCGAGTGTGTCTGAGTGTGCCTGAGTGTATCTGAGTGTGCCTGAGTGTGTGTGAGTGTGTCTGAGTGTGTGTGAGTGTGTCTGAGTGTGTCTGAGTGTGTGTGAGTGTGTGTCTGAGTGTGACTGAGTGTGCCTGAGTGTGTGCGAGTGTGTGTAAGTGTGTGCGAGTGTGCCTGAGTGGGTCTGGGTGTGCGCGAGTGTGTCTGAGTGTGTTGGAGTGTATCTGAGTGTGTCTGGGTGTGTGCGAGTGTGTCTAAGTGTGTCTGAGTGTGCGAGTGTGTTTGCAGTTTTGTCTGAGCCTGTGCGAGTGTGCCTGAGTGTGTCTGGGTGTGTCTGAGCATGTCAGAGTGTCTGTGAGTGTGTATGACTGTCTGTGAGTGTGTGCGATAGTTTCTGCGTGTGTCTGGGTTTGCCTGAGCGTGTCTGAGTGTACCTGAGTGTGTCTGGGTATGTGCAAGTGTGTCTAAGTGTGTCTGAGTGTGCGAGTGTGTTTGCAGTTTTGTCTGAGCCTGTGGGAGGGTGCCTGAGTGTGTCTGGGTGTGTCTGAGCGTGTCTGAGTGTCTGTGAGTGTGTCTGAGTGTCTGTGAGTGTGTGCTATTGTTTCTGCGTGCGTCTGGGTTTGCCTGAGTGTGTCTGAGTGTGCCTGAGTGTTTCTGAGTGGGTCTGAGTGTGCCTGAGTGTGTGTGAGTGTGTCTGAGTGTGTGTGAGTGTGTGTGTGTGTGAGGGTGTGCAAGTGTGTCTAAGTGTGTCTCAGTGTGCGAGTGTGTTTGCAGCTTTGTCTGAGCGTGTGCGAGTGTGTCTGAGAGTTTCTGAGTGTGTGAGGGTGTGTTCGAGTGTGTCTGAGTGTGCCTGAGTGTATCTGAGTGTGCCTGAGTGTGTGTGAGTGTGTCTGAGTGTGTCTGAGTGTGTGCCTGAGTGTGACTGCGTGTGCCTGAGTGTGTGTGAGTGTGTGTAAGTGTGTGCGAGTGTGCCTGAGTGGGTCTGGGTGTGTGCGAGTGTGTCTGAGTGTGTCTAAGTGTGTGTGAGTGTGTGTGAGTGTGTGTGAGTGTGTCTGAGTGTGTCTGAGTGTGTCTGGGTGTGTCTGAGTGTGTCTGAATGTGTCGGAGTGTATCTGAGTGTGTCTGAGTGTGTGTCTGAGTGTGTCTGAGTATTTCTGAGTGTGTCGGAGTGTGTCTAAGTGTGTCTGAGTGTGTCTGAGTGTGTCTGAGTGTGTCTGAGTGGGTCTGGGTGTGTCTGAGTGTGTCTGAATGTGACGGAGTGTATCTGAGTGTGTGTGAGCGTGCGCGAGTGTATCTGAGTATTTCTGAGTCTGTCTGAGCGTATCTGAGTGTTTCTGAGTGCGCCTGAATGTGTGTGAGTGTGTGTGAGTGTGTCTTTGTGGGCCTGATTGTGCCTGAGTGTGTCTGAGTGTATCTGAGTGTGTCTGAGTGTGCTGGAGTGTATCTCAGTGTGTCTGGGTGTGTTCGAGTGTGTCTAAGTGTGTCTGAGTGTGCAAGTGTGTTTGCAGTTTTGTCTGAGCGTGTGCGAGAGTGTCTGAGTGTGCCTGAGTGTGTGTGAGCATGTGTGAATGTGTTTGAGTGTTTCTGAGTGTGTCTCGGTGTGCCTGAGTGTGTCTGAGTCTGTCTGGGTGTATGCGAGTGTGTCTGAGTGTGTCTGAGTGTGTCTGAGCGTGTCTGAGTGTCTGTGAGTGTGTATGAGTGTCTGTGAGTGTGTGCGATTGTTTCTGCATGCGTCTGGGTTTGCTTGAGTGTGTATCAGTGTGCCTGAGTGTATCTGAGTGGGTCTGAGTGTGCCTGAGTGTGTGTGAGTGTGTCTGAGTGTGTCTGAGTGTGTGTGTGTGTGAGGGTGTGCGAGTGTGTCTAAGTGTGTCTGAGTGTGCGAGTGTGTTTGTAGCTTTGTCTGAGCGTGTGCGAGTGTGTCTGAGAGTTTCTGAGTGTGTGAGGGTGTGTTCGAGTGTGTCTGAGTGTGCCTGAGTGTATCTGAGCGTGCCTCAGTGTGTGTGAGTGTGTCTGAGTGTGTCTGAGTGTGTGTCTGAGTGTGACTGAGTGTGCCTGAGAGTGTGCGAGTGTGTGTAAGTGTGTGCGAGTGTGCCTGAGTGGGTCTGGGTGTGTGCGAGTGTGTCTGAGTGTGTCTAAGTGTGTGTGAGTGTGTGTGAGTGTGTCTGAGTGTGTCTGAGTGTGTCTGAGTGTGTCTGGGTGTGTCTGAGTGTGTCTGAATGTGTCGGAGTGTATCTGAGTGTGTCTGAGCGTGTGCGAGTGTGTCTGAGTATTTCTGAGTGTGTCTGAGCGTATCTGAGTGTTTCTGAGTGCGCCTGAATGTGTGTGAGTGTGTGGGAGTGTGTCTGTGTGGGCCTGATTGTGCCTGAGTGTGTCTGAGTGTATCTGAGTGTGTCTGAGTGTGTTGGAGTGTATCTCAGTGTGCCTGGGTGTGTGCGAGTGTGTCTAAGTGTGTCTGAGTGTGCAAGTGTGTTTGCAGTTTTGTCTGAGCGTGTGCGAGAATGTCTGAGTGTGCCTGAGTGTGTGTGAGCGTGTGTGAATGTGTTTGAGTGTTTCTGAGTGTGTCTCGGTGTGCCTGAGTGTGTCTGAGTCTGTCTGGGTGTATGCGCGTGTGTCTGAGTGTGTCTGGGTGTGTCTGAGCGTGTCTGCGTGTCTGTGAGTGTGTATGAGTGTCTGTGAGCGTGTGCGATTGTTTCTGCATGCGTCTGGGTTTGCTTGAGTGTGTATCAGTGTGCCTGAGTGTTTCTGAGTGGGTCTGAGTGTGCCTGAGTGTGTGTGAGTGTGTGTGAGTGTGTCTGAGTGTGTGTGTGTGTGAGGGTGTGCGAGTGTGTCTAAGTGTGTCTGAGTGTGCGAGTGTGTTTGCAGCTTTGTGTGAGCGTGTGCGAGTGTGTCTGAGAGTTTCTGAGTGTGTGAGGGTGTGTTCGAGTGTGTCTGAGTGTGCCTGAGTGTATCTGAGTGTGCCTGAGTGTGTGTGAGTGTGTCTGAGTGTGTGTGAGTGTGTCTGAGTGTGTCTGAGTGTGTGTGAGTGTGTGTCTGAGTGTGACTGAGTGTGCCTGAGTGTGTGCGAGTGTGTGTAAGTGTGTGCGAGTGTGCCTGAGTGGGTCTGGGTGTGCGCGAGTGTGTCTGAGTGTGTCTAAGTGTGTGTGAGTGTGTGTGAGTGTGTCTGAGTGTTTCTGGGTGTGTCTCAGTGTGTCTGAATGTGTCGGAGTGTATCTGAGTGTGTCTGAGCGTGTGTCTGAGTGTGTCTGAGTATTTCTGAGTGCGTCTGAGCGTATCTGAGTGTTTCTGAGTGCGCCTGAGTGTGTGTGAGTGTGTGGGAGTGTGTCTGTGTGGGCCTGATTGTGCCTGAGTGTGTCTGAGTGTATCTGAGTGTGTCTGAGTGTGTTGGAGTGTATCTGAGTGTGTCTGGGTGTGTTCGAGTGTGTCTAAGTGTGTCTGAGTGTGCGAGTGTGTTTGCAGTTTTGTCTGAGCCTGTGCGAGTGTGCCTGAGTGTGTCTGGGTGTGTCTGAGCATGTCAGAGGTTCTGTGAGTGTGTATGACTGTCTGTGAGTGTGTGCGATTGTTTCTGCATGTGTCTGGGTTTGCCTGAGTGTGTCTGAGTGTACCTGAGTGTGTCTGGGTATGTACAAGTGTGTCTATGTGTGTTTGAGTGTGCGAGTGTGTTTGCAGTTTTGTCTGAGCCTGTGCGAGTGTGCCTGAGTGTGTCTGGGTGTGTCTGAGCGTGTCTGAGTGTCTGTGAGTGTGTATGACTGTCTGTGAGTGTGTGCGATTGTTTCTGCATGTGTCTGGGTTTGCCTGAGTGTGTCTGAGTGTACCTGAGTGTGTCTGGGTATGTGCAAGTGTGTCTAAGTGTGTCTGAGTGTGCGAGTGTGTTTGCAGCTTTGTCTGATCGTGTGCGAGTGTGCCTGCGTGTGTCTGGGTGTGTCTGAGCATGTCTGGGTGTCTGTGAGTGTGTATGACTGTCTGTGAGTGTGTGCGATTGTTTCTGCGTGTGTCTGGGTTTGCCTGAGTGTGTCTGAGTGTACCTGAGTGTGTCTGGGTATGTGCAAGTGTGTCTAAGTGTTTCTGAGTGTGCGAGTGTGTTTGCAGTTTTGTCTGAGCCTGTGCGAGTGTGCCTGAGTGTGTCTGGGTGTGTCTGAGCGTGTCTGAGTGTCTGTGAGTGTGTATGACTGTCTGTGAGTGTGTGCGATTGTTTCTGCATGTGTCTGGGTTTGCCTGAGTGTGTCTGAGTGTACCTGAGTGTGTCTGGGTATGTGCAAGTGTGTCTAAGTGTGTCTGAGTGTGCGAGTGTGTTTGCAGTTTTGTCTGAGCCTGTGCGAGTGTGCCTGAGTTCGTCTGGGTGTGTCTGAGCGTGTCTGAGTGTCTGTGAGTGTGTATGAGTGTCTGTGAGTGTGTGCGATTGTTTCTGCGTGCGTCTGGGTTTGCTTGAGTGTGTATCAGTGTGCCTGAGTGTTTCTGAGTGGGTCTGAGTGTGCCTGAGTGTGTCTGAGTGTGTCTGAGTGTGTGTGAGTGTGTCTGAGTGTGTCTGAGTGTGTGTGAGTGTGTGTCTGAGTGTGACTGAGTGTGCCTGAGTGTGTGCGAGTGTGTGTAAGTGTGTGCGAGTGTGCCTGAGTGGGTCTGGGTGTGCGCGAGTGTGTCTGAGTGTGTCTAAGTGTGTGTGAGTGTGTGTGAGTGTGTCTGAGTGTGTCTGGGTGTGTCTGAGTGTGTCTGAATGTGTCGGAGTGTATCTGAGTGTGTCTGAGCGTGTGTCTGAGTGTGTCTGAGTATTTCTGAGTGTGTCTGAGTGTGTCTGAGTGTGTCTAAGTGTGTCTGAGTGTGTGTGAGTGTGTCTGAGTGTGTCTGAGTGTGTCTGGGTGTGTCTGAGTGTGTCTGAATGTGTCGGAGTGTATATGAGTGTGTCTGAGCGTGTGTCTGAGTATTTCTGAGTGTGTCTGAGCGTATCTGAGTGTTTCTGAGTGTGTGTAAGTGTGTGCGGGTGTGCCTGAGTGGGTCTGGGTGTGTGCGAGTGTGTCTGAGTGTGTCTAAGTGTGTGTGAGTGTGTGTGAGTGTGTCTGAGTGTGTCTGGGTGTGTCTGAGTGTGTCTGAATGTGTCTGAGTGTATCTGAGTGTGTCTGAGCGTGTGTCTGAGTGTGTCTGAGTATTTCTGAGTGTGTCTGAGCGTATCTGAGTGTTTCTGACTGCGCCTGAGTGTGTGTGAGTGTGTGGGAGTGTGTCTGTGTGGGCCTGATTGTGCCTGAGTGTGTCTGAGTGTATCTGAGTGTGTCTGAGTGTGTTGGAGTGTATCTGAGTGTGTCTGGGTGTGTGCGAGTGTGTCTAAGTGTGTCTGAGTGTGCGAGTGTGTTTTCAGTTTTGTCAGAGCCTGTGCGAGTGTGCCTGAGTGTGTCTGGTTGTGTCTGAGCATGTCAGAGTGTCTGTGAGTGTGTATGACTGTCTGCGAGTGTGTGCGATTGTTTCTGCGTGTGTCTGGGTTTGCCTGAGTGTGTCTGAGTGTACCTGAGTGTGCCTGGGTATGTGCAAGTGTGTCTAAGTGTGTCTGAGTGTGTGTGAGTGTGTGTGAGTGTGTCTGAGTGCGTCAGAGTGTGTGTCTGAGTGTGACTGTGTGTGTGAAAGTGTGTCTGAGTGGGTCTGAGTGGGTCTGGGTGTGTTCGAGTGTGTCTGAGTGTGTCTAAGTGTGTGTGAGTGTGTGTGAGTGTGTGTGAGTGTGTCTGAGTGTGTCTGTGTGTGTCTGAGTGTGTCTGAATGTGTCGGAGTGTATCTGAGTGTGTCTGAGCGTGTGTCTGAGTGTGTCTGAGTATTTCTGAGTGTGTCTGAGTGTGTCTGAGTGTGTCTAAGTGTGTGTGAGTGTGTCTGAGTGTGTCTGGGTGGGTCTGAGTGTGTCTGAGTGTGTCTGAGTGTGTCGGAGTGTGTCTGAGTGTGTGTGTGTGAGGGTGTGCGAGTGTGTCTAAGTGTGTCTGAGTGTGCGAGTGTGTTTGCAGCTTTGTCTGAGCGTGTGCGAGTGTGTCTGAGAGTTTCTGAGTGTGTGAGGGTGTGTTCGAGTGTGTCTGAGTGTACCTGAGTGTATCTGAGTGTGCCTGAGTGTGTGTGAGTGTGTATGAGTGGGTGCGAGTGTGTCTGAGTGTGTGTGAGTGTGTCTGAGTGTGTCTGAGTGTGTGCGAGTGTGTGTAAGTGTGTGCGAGTGTGCCTGAGTGGGTCTGGGTGTGCGCGAGTGTGTCTGAGTGTGTCTAAGTGTGTGTGAGTGTGTGTGAGTGTGTCTGAGTGTGTCTGGGTGTGTCTGAGTGTGTCTGAATGTGTTGGAGTGTATCTGAGTGTGTCTTTGCGTGTGTCTGAGTGTGTCTGAGTATTTCTGAGTGTGTCTGAGCGTATCTGAGTGTTTCTGAGTACGCCTGAGTGTGTGGGAGTGTGTGGGAGTGTGTCTGTGTGGGCCTGATTGTGCCTGAGTGTGTCTGAGTGTATCTGAGTGTGTCTGGGTGTGTGCGAGTGTGTCTAAGTGTGTCTGAGTGTGCGAGTGTGTTTGCAGTTTTGTCTGAGCCTGTGCGAGTGTGCCTGAGTGTGTCTGGGTGTGTCTGAGTGTGTCTGAGTGTCTGTGAGTGTGTATGAGTGTCTGTGAGTGTGTGCGATTGTTTCTGCGTGCGTCTGGGTTTGCCTGAGTGTGTCTGAGTGTGCCTGAGTGTTTCTGAGTGGGTCTGAGTGTGTCTGAGTGTGTGTGAGTGTTTCTGAGTGGGTCTGAGTGTGTGTGTGTGTGTGAGTGTGTGCCTGAGTGTGTCTAAGTGTGTCTGAGTGTGCGAGTGTGTTTGCAGCTTTGTCTGAGGGTGTGCGAGTGTGTCTGAGAGTTTCTGAGTGTGTGAGGGTGTGTTCGAGTGTGTCTGAGTGTGCCTGAGTGTATCTGAGTGTGCCTGAGTTTGTGTGAGTGTGTCTGAGTGGGTGTGAGTGTGTCTGAGTGTGTCTGAGTGTGTCTGAGTGTGTCTGGGTGTGTCTGAGTGTGTCTGAATGTGTCGTAGTGTATCTGAGTGTGTCTGAGCGTGTGTCTGAGTGTGTCTGAGTATTTCTGAGTGTGTCTGAGTGTGTCTGAGTGTGTCTAAGTGTGTGTGAGTGTGTGTGAGTGTGTCTGAGTGTGTCTAAGTGTGTCTGGGTGTGTCTGAGCGTGTCTGAATGTGACGGAGTGTATCTGAGTGTGTCTGAGCGTGTGCGAGTGTGTCTGAGTATTTCTGAGTGTGTCTGAGCGTATCTGAGTGTTTCTGAGTGTGCCTGAGTGTGTGTGAGTGTGTGTGAGTGTGTCTGTGTGGGCCTGATTGTGCCTGAGTGTGTATGAGTGTATCTGAGTGTGTCTGAGTGTGTTGGAGTGTATCTCAGTGTGTCTGGGTGTGTTCGAGTGTGTCTAAGTGTGTCTGAGTGTGCAAGTGTGTTTGCAATTTTTTCTGAGCGTGTGCGAGAGTGTCTGAGTGTGCCTGAGTGTTTGTGAGCGTGTGTGAATGTGTTTGAGTGTTTCTGAGTGTGTCTCGGTGTGCCTGAGTGTGTCTGAGTGGGTCTGGGTGTGTGCGAGTGTGTCTGAGTGTGTCTGAGTGTGTCTGAGTGTGTCTGAGTGTCTGTGAGTGTGTATGAGTGTCTGTGAGTGTGTGTGATTGTTTCTGCGTGCGTCTGGGTTTGCTTGAGTGTGTATCAGTGTGCCTGAGTGTTTCTGAGTGGGTCTGAGAGTGCCTGAGTGTGTGTGAGTGTGTCTGAGTGTGTCTGAGTGTGTGTGTGCGTGAGGGTGTGCGAGTGTGTCTAAGTGTGTCTGAGTGTGCGAGTGTGTTTGCAGCTTTGTCTGAGCGTGTGCGAGTGTGTCTGAGAGTTTCTGAGTGTGTGAGGGTGTGTTCGAGTGTGTCTGAGTGTGCCTGAGTGTGTGTGAGTGTGTCTGAGTGTGTCTGAGTGTGTCTGAGTGTGTGCCTGAGTGTGACTGAGTGTGCCTGAGTGTGTGCGAGTGTGTGTAAGTGTGTGCGAGTGTGCCTGAGTGGGTCTGGGTGTGTGCGAGTGTGTCTGAGTGTGTCTAAGTGTGTGTGAGTGTGTGTGAGTGTGTGTGAGTGTGTCTGAGTGTGTCTGGGTGTGTCTGAGTGTGTCTGAATGTTTCGGAGTGTATCTGAGTGTGTCTGAGCGTGTGTCTGAGTGTGTCTGAGTATTTCTGAGTGTGTCTGAGTGTGTCTAAGTGTGTGTGAGTGTGTGTGAGTGTGTCTGATTGTGCCTGAGTGTGTCTGGGTGTATCTGAGTTTGTCTGAGTGTGTCGGAGTGTATCTGAGTGTGTCTGAGCGTGTGCGAGTGTGTCTGAGTATTTCTGAGTGTGTCTGAGCGTATCTGAGTGTTTCTGAGTGCGCCTGAGTGTGTGTGAGTGTGTGGGAGTGTGTCTGTGTGGGCCTGATTGTGCCTGAGTGTGTCTGAGTGTATCTGAGTGTGTCTGAGTGTGTTGGAGTGTATCTCAGTGTGCCTGGGTGAGTGCGAGTGTGTCTAAGTGTGTCTGAGTGTGCAAGTGTGTTTGCAGTTTTGTCTGAGCGTGTGCGCGAATGTCTGAGTGTGCCTGAGTGTGTGTGAGCGTGTGTGAATGCATTTGAGTGTTTCTGAGTGTGTCTCGGTGTGCCTGAGTGTGTCTGAGTCA
>NW_026990664.1:0-73442 GCF_036250125.1 Pseudopipra pipra | reverse complement strand
GGCCGTCGGCGGCTGACACTTCCTGTAAGGCAGGAAACCGCCGGCGGCGGCACGTCCGGGCCCCCCCCTCGAACTCCCCCAGCTCCACAACTTCCCACCGAGCCCCCCCAGACCCCACGGAGCCGAGGGGGGCACAGAGGGCCAGGCAAAGGAAGGACCCGGGTGTCCGCGGGGGTCCAAGGGGACCCCCACCCTCAGCCCTGTTCCGGGGTCCCTGCAGCGGAGTGGGCGAGGCGGGGAGGGCAAAGGGGGCCTGTGGGCTGACTGGGGATGGAGGGACAGACACGGAGGAACAGAGGGACACGGGGATGGGGCGGGGAGGGCTGAGGAGCGCCCCGAGCCCCCACTGACTCCCTGTCCCTCCCCAGGTGCCGCCGTCCCTCCCCGCCCCAGAGAGCGCCGCGGCCGGAGCCCCCCCGACCCCCCCGGGTTGCCCCCATTAACCGCGACCCGGGAAGGGGCGCGTGGGAAAAGGGGCGGGGCCTCCGCACGCGGGAATTCCCGGGCACCCAATCGGGGCATGGACTCCGTTCCCACGCTTCCATTGACTAATCCCTGGGTGCGAGTCTCCGCTACAACTGGGGGGGGGCTGGGGGGGCTGGGTGGCTGGAGAGGTGCCAGAGACCCCCAGGAGGGTCCTAAGGAGTCCCTGAGAGTCCCTTGGGGTTCCTGAGGGTTACGGGGGTGTTCCCTAGGGGGGATCAGGGGTATCCCGGGGGGTCTCAGGGGGGTCCTAGCTAGTCCCTAGGGGCCTCAGGGGGGAATAGAGGGGTCCCAAGGAGTCTCAGAGGGGTCCTAAGGAGTCTCGGGGCGATCCCTGGGGGTCCAGGGGGGGCCATGCAGTCCGACGACCTCTTCCTCCGCAAGATGCGGGGCCCCTCGGCCCGGCCGCCCCCACCCCCCGCTCCCCCCAGCGCGGCCGGGGGGGCCCCCTTGTCCCCCACGTCCCCGGGGGGGGCCGCCCCCCTGCAGCGCAGCAGCAGCGAGGCGGCCCTTGCGGGGTCCCCGGAGGAGAAGGGGTCTCCGGGGATAGTGTTCCCTCGGGCCCGCACCCAGAGCCACGAGGAGGCGGCCGGGGGGGGCAGCCCCACGTCCCCCCGCTTCCGCGACCCTCTGCTGCTCTTGGGACTTGCGGCCGGCGGGGGGGACCCCGATTTCTTCCCCCACCCCCCCTGGAGCCCCCTCCTCGCTCACTACGACGTGCAGAGCATCCTCTTCGACCCGGCCGAGCCCCCCACGGCCGACCCGGGCCCCACCTCGGGGGCTTCCGCCGCCCACCTGGAGCCCGAGGAGCCCCCCGGGCCCCACGGGGCTTCTCCCGACCCCGAGGCCCTGGTGCTGAGCTGTCCCCGCTTCTGCTGCGAGACGGGGGGAGAGCAGGAGCCAGGGCTGGGCCCCCCCCGCGGCCCCCCCGGGCCCGGGCAGCTGCCGAATGCAGCGGTCGCGGTGCTGGAGGAGCCCCCGGCGGGGGCGCGACCCCCCCACCCCATCGAGCACAGCGACGACGGCGCCGAGTACTATCGCAAGTACTTCTATGGGAAAGGTGAGGGGGGCAGGGGATGGGGGGGGGGGGGGCTGTGGTGGTCCCGTCCCTCCCCCATGCCCCCTGACCCCCCAGAGCACCAGAACCTGCTGGCAGGGACAGCTGGAGGGGGGCTGGGAAGGGCCATACGGCCTCCCGACCCCCCTGGCCCGCTCCCAGAGCACCAGAACCTGCTGGGTGAGGACCCCCGGCTGGGGCCCGTGGCCGTGTCCCTTCGGCGGGAGGAGAAGGAGGGACCTCGGGCCCAGGTGCTGCACAGGATCATCCTGCGCACCTGCCAGGTGACGGAGGGTGCTGGGAGGCATCCAGGGGGGAGGAGGGAGCTGGGGGGGCCAGGAGAATCAGGGGGCCCGGAGGTCCCAGAAGGGCTGGGTGGGTACAAGGAGGTGAGGGGGTTCAGAAGTTCTAGGGGGGGTTCAGGGGATTGGAGGGGGTGGGGTTCGGGAGGATGGATGAAGTTGGGGGGGGAACCGGGGGGTCCCAGAGGCCCTATGGGGTGATCCCCATGGGCTTCAGGGGGACATCAGGGGCTGGGGGGTTTCAGGGGTGCCCATGAGGGCCAAGGGCTGTGCGGGGGTTCCATGAAGGTGCCCCCACCCTGACCCTTCCTGTATCCCCCCAGCCACGGACGCTGCGGGGGTCGGTTCTGGAGGAGGCGCTGCCCCCCGGCTCTCGCCCCTCTGGGGCGCGGGGGGTCCCCCCCCGGAAGCTGCTGGAGCTGGTGCTGCCTGGGCTGGTGGTGGGGGGGCTGCGCCTCGCCCCCTCCCCCGCCGTGCAGGAGACCCTCCTCAAGCTGGACGAGCAGGGGGTGAGGGGGAGCTTGCAAGAGGAGGGGCTTGTGTGAGGGGGCTTTGTGGGGGGGCTTGTGGGGGGGCTTAGGGGGGGCTTGCACAAGGGTTGCATTGCACCGGACCTGGGGCTCACACGGGGGCAGGGCTTGTCCAAGGGTGGGCGTTGCTCAAGGATGGGGCGGGCACAGGGTGGGGTTCGCAAGGGTTCGAGCCTTGCACGAGGACCTGGTCTGCACGAGGATGGGGTTTGCACCAGTGCAGGCCCTCGTGGGAGGCCAGTGAGCGTGTTCAGGGGTCTGTGCGTGTTCCCTGCACGCTCCCTGCGAACTCCCTGTGCCCCACTCGCGTCCCCCGTCCCCCAGGTGAGCCGGCAGCGCAAGGTGGGGGTGCTGTACTGCCAGCGGGGGCAGGGCTCCGAGGAGGAGATGTACAACAACGAGGAGCCCGGCCCTGCCTTCGAGCAGTTCCTGGCGCTGCTGGGCACCCGCGTGAGGCTGCGCGGCTTCGCGGGGTACCGGGCACAGCTGGACACCCGCAGTGAGACCCGGGGCACGGGGACACGTGGGAGGACAGGGTGGCATACGGGGACACAGAGGGACACGGGGGGACATCGGGGGGCGAGGGAGACGTGGGGGTGAGGGGGACGTGGCACACGGGGATGGGGACATGGCTACTGAGAGGATAGAGGGACGTGGGGACCCAGGGGATGGGGGGAACATGAGGACGTAGGGGAAGGGACACGGGGACCTGGTGGGGACAGGGAGGATGGGACACAGGGGACGCAAGGGGATGAGGGGACATGGAGATGGGGACGAGGGGGTGTGGATACAGGGAGACCTGGGGACATGGGGCCTTGAGGGGCCAGGGGTCTCTGGCAGAGCGGGGGCTTAGTCTGTGCCCCCTCAGCTGACTCCACGGGGACCCACTCGCTGTACACGACGTACCACGGCTACGAGGTGATGTTCCACGTGAGCACCATGCTGCCCTTCACTCCCCGCAACCCCCAGCAGGTACAGGGGGCTGTGGGGGGGTCATGGCAGGGGGCATGGCAGGGGTCATGGGGGTCCGTAGGGTCTGGGGTTGCCCCCATGCTGCCCTTCACCCCTTGCCACTCCAAGCAGGTATGGAGGGGGGTGGGTCACAGGGGTGCCTGGGGTCATGGGGCTGGGGGTCCATTAAGTCACAGCAGGTCCAGGAGTCCAAGGGCATGGGAGGATTCCAAGGGGGTTTGGGAATTTCTAAGGCAGCTGGGGGGGTCTGAAGGTCCCAGAGGTTTTTGGGGGATGCTGAGTGTTCCCAGCAGTCTGTAGGGGCTCCCTATCTCTGCCCCCCCTGGACACTTTTGGGACTCTGACTCCCCCTTTCCCCACCAGCTGCTGCGGAAGCGCCACATCGGGAACGACATCGTGACAATCGTGTTCCAGGAGCCGGGGGCACGGCCCTTCTCCCCCCGTGCCCTGCGCAGCCACTTCCAGCACATCTTCATCGTGGTGCGGGTGCACGAGCCGTGCACCCCCCACACCACCTACAGGTGGGGCCAGGGGGCCCCACGGCTCTCGGGCTTGGGGGGCTCATACAGGGAGTTTTGGGGGTCCTAAAGAGGGTCTGGAGGTCTCCAAGGGTCTCAGACAGGCACTGGAGGTTTTGTACAGGGGGTCTGGGGATCCCCAAGGGCTCCTAAAGGGTGTGGGGCTCATACAGGGGTGTCTGGGGGTCCCCAATGGCTCATGCAGGGCTGGGGAGCCTCTCATGGACTCTGGGGGGGGTCCCTCCTGGGCTTTGGGGGTGATGCATGGTTCTTGAGGGGCTCGCATGGGCCCTGGGGGACTCACAAGGGGTCTGGGGGTTTATGCGAGGGCTGGAGGGGGCCAGCACGGGCCCTGTACTGCTTACAGGGGCTCTTGGGGTCTCTCCCGGGGTCTCTGAGGGTGTCACAGTGCTCTTGGGATTCCTGGGAGTCTCCCCCAATCCGTGGGGCTCTCTCCTGGTTCTTGAGGGTCTGTCCTGCGCCCTGGGGGTCTGGCAGAGTTCCCTAGGAGAGTCTCTCCTGGGCTCCGTGGGTCTCTCACGGGCTCTGGGAGTCTCTCCTGGTTCTTGGGAGTCTCACACGCGTTCTGGGGTCCCTAACCGCCCTCCCGCCCCCTCTGGGGGTCTCTCCGCAGTGTGGCGGTGGTGCGGCCGGAGGAGACCCCCCCGTTCGGGCCGGCGCTGGCGGCAGGGCAGCGTTTCCTGGGGGGCGCAGGGCTGCGCCCGTTCCTGCTGGCCAAGGCCATCAACGGGGAGAACGCGGCGGCGCGGGGGGGCCGCCTGGGGGCCATGGCCGCGCGCACCCGCCGCCAGTACCTGCAGGAGCTGCTGCGCGCCCACGGCGGGGGGGCCCCGCTGCCCGCGCCCCCCCGGGGGCTGCCCGCGCTCGGGGGACGCCGCCGGGGGGGCGCGGGGCGCGCGGGGGGCGCGGCGGTGGCGGGGGCGCTGGTGTGGGGGGCGCGCGCGCAGGGGGGGCCCGGGGGGGCCGAGGTGCCGTGTCTGCTGGGGGTAGCGGCGGAGAGGGTGGTGGTGGTCGCCGCGCCACCCGGGGCGGTCACCGACCGGTCCGGGGGGCTCGCCCTCAACCCGGGGAATCCCCCCCGTGACCAAGGGACGGTCGACCCCCACTCAAGGGCGATCGCCCCTCAGCCGGGGAAGTTTCCCCCAAACCCAGGGGTGCTCCCCCCACACCCAGGGGAGCCCCCCACCCACTCAGGAACGGTCACCCCCCACCTAGGGACGGTTGCCCCACAGCAAGGGGAACCCCCACGTAACGCAGGGATGGCCGCGCCCCCCCCAGGGGACGCTGCCCCCCACCCGGGGACAGTCGCCCTCCCCCCCGGGGTGCTGTTCAGCTGCGCCTGCCGGGACGTGCTGGGCTGGGGGTTCGCCGAGGGGCGCCTTGAGATCTTCTATGGGGCGGGCGAGTGGCTGGGGCTGCGGCTGCCCCACGGCGCTGCCCCACAGGTGGTGGCCAGGCTCCAGGTGAGCGGGGCAGGGGGCAATGGGGGGGCAGGAATGGGGCAGGGATGGCGGGGCAAACTGGGGGGGAAAAAAGGGGGCAGTGGGGAGGGCAATGGGTCAGGCTCGGGGGGCAATGGGGGTGCGGTAGGGCAGGGATGGGGGACTGTGGGGGTGTGCTGTGGGGCTCAGACAGGGCGGTTGTCCATAGGGTGCCCCACGGGGTCAGTGTTGGGGTTCCCATGGGCTGATACTGGGTCACCCCCCGGGGGTCCCTGAACCCCTCCCACTCGATGCCCCCCCGCAGGTGGTGATGCGGGGGTGCGAGGCGCGGGGGGCTCTGTCGGGGTCCCCGTGCCCTCCCTGACCCGGCGTGTCCCCCCGCAGGCGGTAACGCGGGGGTGCGAGGCGCGGGAGCTGGCGCTGCCGCGGGGGGCCGGGGGCCGCCGGGGGTTCCGCGTGGACCCCTCGGGGGTCGTGACGGCCGTGACGCGGTTCTCCTTCGCCGAGACTGCGGGGCTGCGGCCCGGGACGCGGCTGCTGCGCGTGGGACACCGTCCCCTTCCCCGCGGGGACCCCCGGCTGCTGCGGGCGCTGCTGCGGCGCCCCTCGGGCCCCCTGACGCTGCTGCCCCCCGACCGCGACGGGCGGCCCCGGCGGTGCGTGCAGGGCGGGGGGCTGGGGCGGGGTCCTGCGGGGAATGGGTGGGGTGGGAAACGGGGGGGATTGGGGTTGGAAGGGTAATGGGGGGGGCAGTGGGGGGAAATGGGAGGCATTTGGGGGAATAGAGGATGTGGGGGCAGCGAGGAGGATTGGGGATGGGGGGGCATGGGAGGAGTTGGGGGGCTTTTGGGGACAAAGGGGGGATTGGGGGTGAGAGAGAAATGGGGGAGCAGTGGGGGGCGGAATGGGGGGAATTGGATGGCACGAGGGATCTTGGGGGGACATGGGGAGGGCAGGGACATGGGGGTCAAGTGGAACTGGGACCTGGACACCTCGGTGTGTCCTCACTCTCCCCCCACCATGTCCCCCTCACCTTTGCCCCCCAGGAGTTTCTCGGAGCTCTACGCCCGCTCGCTGGAGCAGGGCCGGGGCACAGGGGGGGACCCTGGGATCGGGGACCTTGGAGGGGATATCGGGGACACCAGCAGCGACTCAGGGGGAGACAGCGACAGGGGGGATCATGGGGTGGGCCCAGGGGGGCTGCACCCCGACACTCTACAGCTCCTGCGCTCGCTGGCACTGGACGAGGAGAGCACCCCCTTTCCCCCTGGGGGTGGCCCCCCCAGCCCGGGGACCCTCAGGAGCCCGACCGGATGCCCCCCCAGCCCGTGAGTTACACTGGACATGGGAAACCCCCCAAATCTTCTGGGATCCCCCAGTACCCTTGGAATGCATCTCCCAAGCCCCTGGGCCCCCCCCAAATCCCCAGGAATCCCATGCCCTCCCATGAACCCCTCTAACCCTCACTCCTATGGCCCCCCAGGCCCCCCCTGGCTGACCCCACGCCTGACCTGTTGCTGCCGCACCACAGCCCCCCCCAGTCCGGTGACCCGGTGAGTCCCTTTGTCCCCCTGAGTTCCGCCCTGTCCCCCCAGGCTCCTATGAGGCTGCTGACCCTACCATGTCCCCTGTCCCCCCCGTGTGTCCCTGTGTGTCTCCCCCAGTCTCTCTGTGCCCCTGCTGACCCCCCCTGTCCTCAGGGTCCCTCTCTGGATGCTGGTGGTCCTGCGGCCCCCCCCGAGCCCAGCCCCCCCCCGGGCCCCTCGCTGCAGCACTCCCTGGGCAGGCGTGAGTGGCCCGGAGCCCCTGTGTTCCCCGTGTCCCTCCCCTGTTCCACCTCATGTCCCCTTCTGTGTCTCCCCTCCATTCCCCATCCTATGTCTCCTGGGGGTGTCCCTGTCCCACCATGGGGGAGTGTCCCCCATCCCATATCCCATGTCCCACATCCTACGGGGGTGACCCCTGCCCCCTGGGGGCCCCCCATCTCCTTGAGGTGTCCCCAGCCCAGGTCCCCTTCACCTGGGGGTGTCCCCATCCCCTGGGGTGTCTCCCCTCATCGTCGGGGTGTCCCCTGTCCATATAGGTGTCCCCTGAGGGTATGCCCTATCCCGTGGAGGGGGGTCCCCTGGGGGTCGTCCCCCCACCACTTGGGTGTCCCTGTCCCCTGGGTGTCCCCATCCCATGGGGGATGTCCCTGTCCTCTGCCCCCTGTGCTAGGGGAGTGTCCTGTGGGGTTGTCCCACATCCCCCGGAGGGGTCCCCTCCAGTTCCCTGGGTGTCCCCCACTGTTGCCTCCCCCACCAGTGCTGTCGGGGTCTGGGGAGCCCCAGGAGGAGGAGTGGGAGCTCATCGCCCGCCTGGCCACGGCCTGCAGTGGGGTCCTGGAGGCCATCGCCCGGGGGGGTGAGGGGGCCTGGGGGCCTTTGGGGGGGGTTGGGAGGGCTGAGGGGATCCTGGAGGTCATTGCCTGGGAGGGGAGAGGGGGGTTTTGGGAGGCTGAGGGGTCCTGGAAGCTGTTTCTTGGGGGTTGAGGGGTGTTTTGGATGGGAGGCAGATCTGGGAGAGCTTGGGGGTGGGGGGCTGAGAGGGTGAGGGGGTCTAGGGGTACCAGGGGGGAGGCTTGGGGGGTCTGGGGGCCTTGTGAAGATGGAGGGGATGGGGAGGTTGAGGACGTTCTGTGGGGATGGGGGGTCAAGGGGGTGAGGGGATCCTGGGGGACTGTGGGGAGCTGAGGGAGTTGGGGGACTGGGGTTTGTGGGAATGGGAAGGATCAGGAAAGGGGGGATCTCAGTGGCTGTGGGAATGGGGAGGGTCAGGAAGGGGGAGGTCTCGGGGCTCCCCATGTAGGGGTCTTACATTTCCCCACTTCTCTCGCCAGGGCATCAGCTCCGAGAGCCCCCCAACATCGGGGTCCAGCAGAGCCTGAGCCCAGTGGTCCCTGAGGATGAGTATGAAGGGGGAGGCTGGGAGGAGTAGGGGGCTGGAGGGGGTCCCCTCAGGGTCCAACACCCCCTCGTGCCCTCCCCAGGTCCCGGAGCCTCTCAGAGAAGGTGGCGCAACTGGAGGCGGCGCTGAAGCGGCTGCAGGAGGGTCTGCAGGAGGTGGGGGGCACTGGGGGGCACACTGGGAGGCCACTGGGAGGCACTGGTGGGGCTGGATGGGAACTGGGGTGCACTGGGGGGCACCAGAGGGACACTGCTGAAGGGACTGGGGGGCAGTTGGGAACACTGGAGGAGAAATGGGGAGTACTGGGAGTCACTGGGGGGACACTGGGAGAGAACTGGGGGAACGCTGAGGCGGTTGATCTATGGGTCTGTGTGGGGCAGGGGGCTGACCCGTGGCTCTGTGTGGGGCAGGGCCACGAAGTGCAGCAGCGGCTCCAGGCTGAGCTCCGGGGGCTCCGTCGCAGCACCCGGCGGCTGCAGCAGGGCCAGGAGGACGCGAACGCGCGGCTCAGCCGGGTCACGCGGCTGCTGCACCCCCCCGGGGACCCCCCGAGTCCCCTGACACCCCCCAACAGCCCCCGGGGGGGACCCCCTGACCTCTCCGGGGATCCCCTGACATCCCCCAACACCCCTTGAGACCCCCCGGGGAGACCCTCTGACATCTGTGGGACTCCACAGGACTCCGGGACTGCGGCAGCCCCCTGGCATGGGGGCACCTGCACATGGCATGGTCAGGTGGGCAGAGTCACCTCGGGCACACTCACCTGGGCACTCACCCTGAACACGCTGCACACACGTTGGGCACACTCACCCTGGGCCCACTCGCTGTGGGCACACTCACTGTGGGCACACTCTCACCCTGGGCACGCTCACCTGTGCGCACTGACTGCAGTCACATGCCATGAACACGCCGTGCACACTCGTGTCCTGTGCACACCATCCCCGTGCCACACACGCTCACAGCCGCGCACACCGATCCTGCGGCCCCTGCCCGCTCACACCTCGCTCACACGCCTGGCACAAGCCAATGGCGCCCGCTGCAGGCCGATGGTGTCCATCCCACACACGCTCACCCCCCTTGCACACCCCCCCTTTGCACACTCACCCTGTGCACACCCACCCTGTGCACACTCACAGCCCCCCATCTGCCCCCACTAACTGTGAAACTGAAGCTGTGACTCCCTCCCATGTCCCCCCAATGTGACACTGGACCCTACACGTGTCCCTCCATGTCCCCTCCATGTGACACTGGACTCCCCTGCCCCATCCCCCTGGGACACTCCCCTGGCCTCATCTCCCCTCAAGGGGACACTGGAAACTGCCCCAAAGGGGATGTGCTGGGGCCACACTGATCCCCCCAACAATAAAATCCTTTGGCCTCAGCAGCCCCAGCCCGTGATTGGGGGGTTGAGGGGGAGAGGGGGCAGCATCCCTAGTTCTACCAGCTCTGTCCCCTTCCCAGGGATCCTGTGGACTGACCCCGGGAAGCACCAGACCCCCATCCCATGAGAACAGCATGTGCTGGGAGTGCAATGAGGGTGACTTGAGGGGGGCTCCCGGGTCCTGTCCCAGCTGGTGGGATAGTAGAGGGATGGGGTGTGGGGGCTAGGACAGGGACATCCCCAGATGAGAGACCCCAATGTCCTCGCCCTGTGGCCCTGGTGGGTGTCATGGCAGGGGGGGACAGCCCAACGTCTGGACCCTGTGGCTCCTCCCTGCCACGACTTCCTCTGCGGTGGGTGGCAGTGGTGTGGGGTGAACCCGGGTGTCCAGGGTGCCGTGGAGAAGGAAGTGGGATGGGACGTGGGGCGGGACGTGGGGCAGGAACATTCTGGACACCATTGGGAAGGGACGGAGTGATGGCAGGGCTGAAGACGGCGAGTGGGGAGGACATTGACGGCTCCTTCGAGCTGCAGCTGGAGGTGGAGGAGGGAGGTGCCATGGGGCAGGGAGATGCCACAGGGCAGGGAGATGCTGTGGGGCAGCCCAGCCCCCCAGCAGCTCTCCGCATCCTTGCCCTCCGTGTCACCGGGGACCTGCACATTGGTGGCCTCATGCGCCTCATCGTGGAGACCATCGGTGAGTGACCTGTAGCCCTGACCTCTGGCCAGACCCACAGCTGGGATCCACAGCCCTGACCCCTAGTTGTGCCCCACAGTGGCAGGAGGCTGGACCCTGGTGTCCAGGCCCCCCAGCTCCAGGCCCCATAGGAAAGGGTTGTAGGGGCATCCAGCCCCCCCGAAGTGCCGTGTGGTTAAGAGAGGATGTTGGGGGAGGATCCAGCCTGGGGATACTGAGCCCTTATCGAGGGGTCCCAGCGTCCCCCTACTTCCCAGTTCCCCTCCCCAGGTCCTCCCCAGCCAGGGCGATAAGGGACCCATGGGCTATAAATAGCTCCAAGGGTGGCTCCCCCCCGGGACCCGTGGCCTCCTGAGCCCCCCCGATGTGCTTTGGGGGTACAGTGGGACCCCTATAGACCTCACAGCACCCCACAACTCTCCCATAACCCCTACTTAGTAACCCCTAACCCACACCAGTTCCTCACAGCCTCCTATAGCATCCCCATAGCCCCCCATAGCTCCCCACAGCCTGTGACAGCCCCCATTAGAGCCCTACATACCCCCCATTGCCCTATTACAGGCCCCCTGTAGCCCCTCCGATGTGGTTTGGGGGTACAGCAGGACCTCCCACAGCCCCCTTTAGCACCCTCTAACCCTCCTGCAGTCCCTCACGGCCATCCCCCTGCCAGGGCACCCCGCCGCCCCCTCCCAGCCCTGTCATACCCCCCCCCAGCCTCCCCTGACGCCCTTTCCTCCAGGGGAGGCCCGGGACTGGTCGGACCACGCGCTGTGGTGGGTGCAGCGGCGGCGGTGGCTGCTGCCCCCCGGGCCCCCCCTGGACGCGCTGGGTGTCGGGGGGGGCTCCCGGCTCCGCTTCGTCCCCCGGCACCGCCCGCTGCGGCTGCGGCTCCCGGGCGGGCGCGTCCTGCGGCTGCACCTCGACTTCGCCAGGACCCCCGGGCGGGGGGTGGCACGGGCCTGCGGTCTGCTCGGTGTGTCCAGGGGCTCCGGGAGCGCTGGGGAGGGGCTGGGGGGAAATGGGGGGGGTCGTTGGAGGGGTTTGAAGGGTGATTAGGGTGTCTGGGGGGGCTTTTGGGGGTCTGGGAGGGCCAGAGTGGTCTGGGCAACGATGGAGTGGAGTTGGGGGGGATGAAGGGGTCTGGAGGGTCCCGGGGGAATCTCAGGGGGGAACTGAGGCGTGCCGAGAGGTCTCGGGGAGTCCCGGAGGGCACTGGGGGGGCCCGGGAAGGTGCCGGGGGTCCCACTGTGCGCGGGGGGGGGTCGCAGGGATCCGAAACCCCGAGGAACTTTCGCTGCTGCGTCCGGAGGAAGAGCGGGGAGGGGAGGTGCGGAAGGGCCGCGCCCCCGCCCAGGCCCCCCCCGACCTGGACCTGACGCACCTGCGGCCAAGGGCAGGTGAGCGGAGGGGGGGAGCGGTGGGAGGCCGGGGGGGGCCGGATCCCCCCGCGTCCTTCGCACCCTCCCCGACCTCCTGTCCCCCCCCCCCAGATGAGGCCCCTCCCCCTGCGCTGCCCCCCGAGCAGCTCCGGGTTCTGGTGACCCCCCGGGGGGGGAGGGACCCCCCGACCTCCCCCCGGACCAGGCGCGGGAACCTCCTCCTGCGGCGCGCGCGGCTGCACGCGCGGTGAGGGGCGGGGCCGCGGGGGTGGGGCCTGGTGGGCGGGGCTTGAATGGGGCGGGATTCGGTGGTTGGGGAGGGGTTAGACGTGTGGGCGGGGCTTACAGGCGGGGGCGGGGCGGGATTGGGGTTGTTGGGTGGGGCGGGGGGCGAGGCTTAGGGTGGGTGAGGGGCGGGACACGACTTGGTGGGGTGGGGTTTGCTCGGGTGTGGTTGGGCGGGGTTTGTGGGCGGGGATGAGGGTTATGGGCGGTGCTCGGGCGGGGTTTGTGGGCGGGATCGAGCGCACAGGACCCCCCCCAACCACGCCCCCCCTTTCCCCGCAGGTGGCTGGACGCCTCGAGGTCCCTGATGGAACAGGACGTGGTGGACGACGAGGAGCTGCTGCTGCGCTTCAAGTACCCCTGTGCCATGGGGCTGGACCCCCAGGTACCCTCAAATCCCCCCTGGTGACCCCTAAAGCCCCCCAGGGACCCCCAACCCTCCCATGTCACTTCCCAAGCACCCCTCAGGAGGGGGTTAGGGAGTCCCTGTGGGTCCCTGCTGGGGTTTTGGGGGTCCCTGGGGGTTAAAGCCCCCCTGGGTGCCCCCCCATGCCCCAACACTGTGCTGCCCCCAGGAGGGCGGGCTGCGCATTGCGCTGCTGCAGGAGCAGGCACGCGGGGCCCTCCTGGCCGAGGAGATCGACTGTACCGAGGAGGAGATGCTGCTCTTTGCTGCCCTCCAGGTACCCCAGAACATCCCTGGACAATCTGGCACCCCACCGAACCCATCCCCTGATCCTCTGTGACCCTCCTCAAAACCCCTGTACCCCAAAACCCACCCCAGATTCCCTGGGAGCCCCTGGGACCCCCAAGAACCCTCCAGACTCACCCAAACCTTCCTGGACATCCCTGAGCCCCAAACACCTCTGGACCCCTCAGTCTCCCCTTGACCCCTCTGAGACCCCCCTTAATTCTCCTGACCCCTCTGTGACCCCTCCAATTATCCTGACCCCCCACGACCCCCTCCAACCCCCAGTACCAGATAGATGGGGCAGAGGGGGGTGATGGGGACCCCAAGGGCCCCCTCGAGCCTCAGGACCTGGACACAGCCCTGGACAAACTGGAGCTGAGCCTGGAGGGGCAAAGGACCACCATCCTGCCAGTGAGACTGGGGGCACTGGGGGGCACTGGGAGGTACTGGGGGGTGTTTGGGGAGGACCCAGGGGCACTGGGAGGGGTTTGGGGGGACTGGGGAACACTGGGATGGATATGGAAGGCCCTGAGGAGCACTGGGTGGTACTGAGGGCCTCCTCTGGCCACACTGGGAGGACTGGGGGGCACTGCTGGGGGGGAGGGGTAAGAACTGGTGGGGGCTGCGGTGGGGGGCACTGGGGGAGGCACTGGGAGTCACTGGGGATTACTGAGGTCTGGGGGAGTCCCCAGGAGGAGCTTGGAGCTGCCCCTGAGCTGGTGGAGGAGCTGGAGATCTACAGGTACCCCCACAACCCCCAAACCCCTCGCCTCATCCCAAAATTGGGGTTCCCCCAGGCCCTCCTCCTGGCCATTCTGGGGGTCCCTCTTGACCCCCCCCAACCCCCAAAACTCGGGGTATCCCCAGGTCCTCCCGCTGGCCGTTCTGGGGTTCCCGACCTGCCCGGGCCGTGCTCTCGGGGTCATCACTGTCACTCTGGAGCCTCCCGAGATCGGGGGGGCCCCCACAGCAGCTCAACCTCCGCGGTGAGACCTCAAACCCCCCCCCGGGCCCCCAGACTCCCTCTGGCACTCACAGATTACCCTGGGACCTTCCCACAAGAACCCCCCCCCAGACCCCCAAATCCCCTGGGACCTCCCCCTTCCCCCCATATGGGCCTCCTAAGACTCCCCTGGGACCACTGGGGCCACCCCCCAGGACTCCCAGGTTCCCCCCAGACCCTCCTGAGACAAGGCTAACTCCCCTCCTTGGTTCCCCCAGGGGCCTGAAATACCCCCTCAAGAACCCCCCATCTCCCTCTGGGACCCCACCAGGGCTCACAGATTCTGCCCCAGACACCCCTGGGACACCCCCAGCTCCCTCCTGAGTTGCCAACATTCCCTTTGGAAACACCCCCATCTCCTCCCAGGACCCCTCTGGGCCTCCCTTAGAGTCCCAAAGCCTCCCCAAACCCCTCTAGGATGCCCTGAACTCCCCTCCTGGACTGCACCCAGGCCTGCCTGACCCCCCCATCCCCCCAGGCTGCGAGGTGACCCCTGACATGGATTTGGGGGCGCAGAAGTTTTACATCAAACTGCGGGTGCCGACACCGGAGGGGATGAGCGAGACCCTCCTGCGCTGCCGTGATGTGGGTGGGAGGGCAGGATGGGGGTGGTGGGGGGCACTGAGGGCTCTGGGAGCCCACAGGGACTATGGGAGGGCCCCACTGGGAAACGGGAGGAACGGGACGTGGGAGTTCAGGGAGTCCTGGAGCGTTTGAGGGCAGTTGGGGGGGGTCTCATGGTGATTTGAGGGTCCTTGGGGGCTCGGGGGGGGGAGGGTTAGAGGAGTCCTGGGGTTTTGGGGGGGGGGTGTCTCAGAGGGGCTCTTGGGGGGATATGAGGTCTCAGGGGGGTTTTTTTGCATTCTCGGGGGTTTTGATGGGTCCCAAGGGGGTTTGGGGGTCCTGGAGGGCTCAAGGGGTCCCGGGAGAGTTCTGGGGGGTTTGAGGGAGTTCAAGGGGTCCTGGGGGAGTTCTGCAGGGGTCTTTGAGGAGTCTCAGAGAGCTGGTGTGATACTCCCACCCCCCCAGGCCCCCCAGCATGCCCGTTGGGTCGCCGGGTGCCGCTTGGCCTCGCGTGGGGGGTCCCTGTCGGCCACATCGCTCGGGGCGGAGGCTCAGGGGGTCCTGGGGGTCCACCCAGGGAGGGAAGACCCCACTGTGCCTCCCTGGGCCCTCTCACGCCCACCCCCAGATCCACAGCAGCTGTTGCCCCCCCGCTTCCACCGCAAGTCCAAGGCCAAGCAGGTACTCGGCCCTCCCATCCTTGTACACCGGCTGCTGTTCCCCCAGTCTCTGGGGTGCCCCCAGTCCCTGGGGCGCCCCCAGTCCCTGGGGCGCCCCCAGTCCCCCCCCACTCTCCCCTCCCTCACAATGGCCCCCCGCAGCTCACCCCCCGGCTGCTGGAGGTTCTGCACCGTGTGGGGACACTGACCCCAGGCCAGGCCCGGCTGCGCTTCGTGGAGGCCTGGAGGGCCCTGCCAGGGTTCGGGCTGGGGCACTTCGTGGTGAGGTACTGGGGGCACTGGGAGGGAGGGCTGCCACACTTTGAGGTGCTGTACACTGGGAGCACTGGGGAGGTCTCCGGAGTTCCAGGGGTCCCATGTGTTTTGGGGGGGGTCTCACAGGTTCCAGGGTGCCAGGCGTGATGAGATTTTGGCTGTGGGCCCCTCAGAGCTGCTCCGGATCGATCCTGGCTCTGGCGCCGTCACCCGCAGCTGGAGGCACAGTGACCTGCGCCAGTGGGACATCAACTGGGACAGCCAGCAGGTACTGAGGACTGGAGGGGAGCGGGAAGCACTGGAAGTGGACTGGCTTTCACCCCCATCCCCTTTTTCCCCCAGGTGCGGCTGTGGCTGACTGGGGACGTGACGCTGGGGCTGCGGGTGCTCTCGGCAGCCCCCCGGGTGCTGCACCAGTTCCTGGGGGGGTATCTGGTACTAGGGGGGCAGCGGCCAGGGCAGCCCCCAGACCCTGATGTGCTGAGGCGCCTGATAGAAGGGGGGGATGACCCCTGACGCCCCCAAGCCCCATGCAAGAGTGGCCTCATGCAAATGCCCCCATCCCATTGATGGCACCAGCCTCAACTCCCCCAATCCCTGTTCCTCCCACAGCACTTGTGCACCCTCCCTCCCTTCCTCCTGCTGTGCAAGGCACTTGTGCAAGGCTTGTGCAACACTGGTGTGATGGAGCTGAACGTGCTTACTGTGCTCAGCAGAATGGTGGTGGCTGTTGGGCCTCGCAGGCAAGGGGGTCACAGCCCGTCCTCGTGGCAGGGGCTCTCACTGTCCTTGTGCAAAAGGTTTGGATGCCCAAGTTCTCATGGAAGAGGGTCACAAACCATCCTCGTGTGACAAGGCCACAACTCTGTCCTCATATGAGGGGTCTGGACCCCCACAATCCTCAGGGGCTCTCATCTCACTGTCCTTGTGCAATGGGATCCCACTGCCCCTCCTGGACTCCCTGTACCCCCAAATCACCCCAGGGCACCAACTCTCCTCCTGGGCTCCCCCCCCCCGGTTTCCCCACTCATTTCCCACCCTCCAGGAGACCCCCAGCCCCCTCCCCTCCTCCCCAGCCCCCCAAGGCTGGGCCACTGCTCCGCTCTTTATTTGGGGTCACAGCACCCCAGAACCAACACAGGATGGAGGGAGGGAGGGGCAGCACCCCCTGCCTCCCCTGGGGGGTCGAGGTGTACCCGGGGGGGGTCCCAGAGGGGTCCCCGGGATTTGGGGGGGTCACCGGATGGCAATGAGCCCCACATCCATTAGCTTCTGGATCTTCTGGGCGATGAGAGGGTTCTTGAGGTGCCTGGGGGGAAACCGGGGAATCAGCATGGGCACAGGGGGGACCCAAGGATGGGCGGGGATGCCTGGGACCCCCCTTGGAACACCTCTCCACATCTTGGGGACACCCACTGACACACCTGGGGACGTGCTAGGCAACCCTGGGCAACCTCATGGAGACTCAGTGAGCTGTGAGAGATGGGCAATGACACCCCATCAGACCTTGGGGACCTCCAGGACGACCTCAGAGAGAGTTGGGGACCCCCCCCCCAGCTGCAGAGGGCTTGGTGTGGCTCCTTCAAGGCTCAGTGAACACCATAGGGTGGCTGCTAACATCCCAGAAAATTCCCCCGGGACTCACTCGCTGAGGGCCTGGGGGTCCTTCTGCATCTGCTCGAGGATGAGGCGCATGGCCGGGTCCCCCATGATCTGCTGCACCTCGGGGTCGGCGAGCGCCCGGCGCCGCAGCTCCTCGGGGGGCTCCGAGCGCTGCTGCTGCGCCCGCAGGCACCGCCGCTGCCCCTCTGCCGCCTCCTGGGGGACACACGGGGCATCGCGGCGGGTCACGGGGTGTGGGAACCCCAGGCAGCGCTGCCGCCGCCTCCTGGGGGGCAGGGTGGGGGGCACAGAGATCAGGGGGGTTGGTTCACAGGGGATGCTCTAACCCCAGGCAGTGCCACTGCCCCTCCACTGCCTCCTGAGGGTGACAGGGATCACAGAGGGGCACACGCGGGGGGTCACAGGAGTCAGGGGCGGTCACAGGGGGTGCTGCACCCCCGGGTAGTGCCACTGCCACTGTGCTGCCTCCTGGGGATTACAGGGGGCTGGGGGGCCATGGGAGTCACAAATTGCTGTATTCTCAGGTCCTGCAGTGCCACTGGGGGGCCCGGGTAAGCAGGGGCTCAGGGGTGGTCACAGAGGTCAGCAGGGGCTCAGGGGGTTGCGGGCTCACCTTGCAAGTGGGGTCGAGGTCCAGGGCACGCTGATAAACCTCCATGGCCTTGGTGTAGTCGCGCATGGCCTCGAGCGCCGCCGCCTTCCGCGTGTAGCCCTTGACTGGGTGGGGGCGATGCACACAGGTACAGGTGAGAGGGGAAAATGTGGGTACAGGTGAGGGATGGACACAGACACAGGTGAAGGAAGGAGAAAGGAGTACAGGTACAGGTAGAGATGGCTGAAGGCAAAGCAGTGAAAGGGCAGGGCCTAGCCCCTCCAGGGCCCCCCCACATTCCCCACTCACTGAAGGTGGGCTCCAGGCGAATGCACTCCTCACAGTCCTGTGGGAAAAAGCAGATTCAGAGGCATCTCAAAAGCCCCAAACTGACCCCTATACCCTCAGACCAGCACCAGGACCCCTCCTACCCCCCCAAGCCAGCCTCCAGCCCCTCAATTCAGCCCCCCTGCACCCCCAGCCCTGTACCTTGAGGGCGAGGGGGAACTCGAGCAGTTTGGTGTAGCAGGCGGCACGGTTGCTGTAGAGCCGGGCCTCATTCGGGTTGCGTCGGATTGCCTCGCTGTAGTGCCGCATGGCCTGGGGGTAATCCCCTAAAATGGGACACCCCCCCGCCTGCTGTCAGGGGATGCCCCCCAGATGCAGGGCAGGGCCCCCCCAGCCCACCACAGCGCCCCCCCACCTCGCTGGAAGCACTCGTTGCCCTTGTTCTTTTCCTCCAGCGCCAGGTCGGGGTCAATGTAGGCCAAGCGCTCCTGCTCCTTCAGGATCTTCTCAGCCTGTGGCAGCAATGAGGGGGTTCGGGGGGGCCCCAGGAGGGCTGCCCTCCCTCCCTCCACACCCCCCACGTCACCTGCTGACACTTCTTGAGCACATCGGGCGTGCGGTGCTCAGCCAGGGACTTGTTGTAGAAGTGGATGGCGTCCTTGTACCGCTCCTCGCGCAGGTAGGAATTCCCGATCCGTGCATATGCCCTGGGGGAAATGGGGGCTCAGGGGGCGATTTGAGGGGAACCAGAGAGGATACCCCTGGTTCCAAACCTCCCAACTCACTTGGCGATCTGCCGGTAATCCTCCCGGTTCTCCCGTCCCAGCTCGATGGCGCGTTCACACAGTGCCCGGCACCGCTCGTAGTCACCCGTCTCAAAGTACACGGCTGTGTTTGAGGGCAAGTTTGGGGGTTCAGGGGGGTTTTGGGGTTTGGGAGGTGCTCAGGGGGGATTGAGGGGTCACGCACCCGCCTGGTTGGTGACGTAGGTCATATTGGTGGGGTCTAGCTGTTCGGCTCGGGTGTAGTGTTCCAGCGCTGCTGGGAACTCCTTCCGCTTGTAGGCGGCATTGCCCAGCTCCTTCTCCCGCTGTGCCTGATGGAGGGGGGGTCACCCTAAAACTGGCTGGGACCCCCCAAACCCTAAAAGCTGCTGCCCAGACCCCCAAAACCTGGCCAGCTCCTGCTCCCGCTGAGCCTGGGGGGGGTGTGGCCCCAAAACTGGCTGTGACCCCCTCCCGAACCCCAAAACCCGCTCACCGTCACCCAGCTTCTTCTCCTGCTGTCCCTGATGGGGTAGATCATGTCAAAACTGGCTTGGACCCCTCCAAAGGTTGGCCAGCCCCTCTATCATCCCGCTGCTTCCCCTGCTGCACCTTCTACAGGGAGATCACCCCAAAACTAGCAGGAAGCCCTCATCCCCAAACTTGGTTGAGACCCTCCCTGAATCCCAACTCCTCCCCCAGCACCACAAAACCTGCTCCTAAATCCCCTAACCCCAGCACCCACAAACCTGCCTTACAGCCCCCCTGAACTCTCCTCAGCTGCCCCGAACCTGCCCACCCGCCTTGTCTATCATGCTGCTCTTTAGGTGTGCAGGGGGGTTGTGTGTCCTCAAAACACCTCCCTCCCCTCCTTACGGGTTTTGGGAACACCCCCTCACCTCCTGCTTGTTCTGGGGGAGCTCCTGGGGTGGTGGGGGCTGGGCAGGGGGCGGGGGGGGTGGGGGTGGAGGGGAGGGGGCCTCCTCTTCCTCCTCGGCCGCGCTCAGCTCCACCCCCAGCAGCACACTCAGCGTCGTCATCACCCGGGGGTCCTGCAGCTTCCTGGCGGGAGGGGCAGGCGTGCGTGGGGAAGTGCCCCAAAATCCACATCCCGATATCCACCGGGGGGGCTGCATCCCGAAATCCGCACCCCGACATCCCCCAAGGGGGCTGCACCCCAAAATCTGCACCCTGGCCCCCACCCTGAGGGTCCTGCACCTTCTGGGGGGGCAGGGGAACATTGAAGGGGGCGTCCAGAAATCCACACCCCGACACACCGTGGGGGGGCAGCACCCCAAAACCTGCACCCTGACCCCCACCCAGGGGCCCTGCTGCTTCCCTGAGCTCCCCAAAATCAGCTAACACCCCCCAATCTCCCAAATTCAGCCCTACATGCCCTCCCAGTCTACCCCAAAGCCACCCCAAACCCCTTCCTAGCTCCACCCCAGTCCTCCAGAGCCCCCTCCCAGCCCACCCTGGCCCCGCAAGGCCCATTCCCAGCCCACCCAGGCCCCCCGAGGCCCATTCCCAGCCCCCCAGGGCCCCCTGAGGCCCAGCACTGACGCCCCGAGCTGCCCCGGGTCGCTGCGCAGCGTCTCCAGCAGTCGCCGGTACTCGGGGTCCCCCAGCAGCGCCCGCGTCCGGGGGTCCCCCTCAAGTCGTGCCAGCAGGTCAGGAGCACTGAAGGGGTTCAGCAGTTTCCGCTCTGAAATTACGTCAAGGACCTTTGCAGGGACTCCAAATAACCTTCCTAGGACCCCCAGTCCCATTCTGAGAACCCCAAAAACTCCCCACATCCCCTCCCAGGGACCCCAAACCCCTCAGAGCCACCCAAAGCCTCTCACAGGGACCCCCAAACCTGCTCTGGGATCCGCAAGCAGCCTCCCCAGCCACTCCTCCGCTCCCTGCAACCCCTCCAGCCCCGTGTCAGCCCACCCCTTCCCAGGCCCAAACCCCCCAACCCCTCTCAGGCCACCCTCAGAGCCCCGCTGAGCCCCCCGTACCTGCCAGCCGTGTCTCCACCCCGCGCAGGCCCTGCAGCAGCTGCTCATTCCCGGGGTCCCGTGCCAGCCCCTCCTCATATGTGGCCTTGGCCTCCTCCAGGCGCTGCAGGAACTCCAGTGCTGCTGCCTTCCGTGAGTACCCCTGGAAAGGGGAGCAAAGAGGGACCCCGGGGTCAGACCCCCCAGGGGAACCCTGACCCCTGCCACAGTGGAGACCCTTATGCCCCACCATCAACGACTACCCTTGGGGGACAGGCAGGGGTGACCCCTATGGTCAGACCGCCTGGGGCCCCCCAGGGTCAGAGCTCCCAGGGTCCCCCCAGCACCCCCCCACCTTGGCCCAGTCGGGGCGCAGCTCCAGCGTGCGGCAGGCGTCGGCCAGGGCACGGGTGTAGTCCCCGAGCCGCGCGTAGGCGGCCGAGCGGTTGCTGAACAGGACGTGGTTGTTGGGGTCCCGCGCGATGGCGGCCGAGTAGTGCCCCACGGCTGCCCCCACGTCCCCCGCCGCCAGCGCCCGGTTTCCCCGCTCCTTCAGCTCCTGAGCCTGCGGGACACGGAGGGAAGGCACGAACCGCGGGGAACGGGAGAGTGCGAGGAAGAGGAGAAGGGAGACGAGGAAGGAGAAGGGAAGGGCGTAAGGAAGAATATGAAAGAGACGAGGGGGAAGAAAAGGAGGGCAGAGGGGCAGGCAAGAGAAAAGCAAAGTGAGCAGCAAGGTGCGAGAAAGACAAGGAGGATGAAGGGGTGAGAGAGAAGAGGCACGAGGAGGAAGAAAAGCGAGAGAAGCAAGAAGGGACGAGGAAGAAGAGGGGCATGAGGAAGGTGGAAAGATGAAGGAAAGTAAAGGACAGATGGAGAGGGAGGAAGAGAAACAGAAGAACGTGAAGATAGAGCCGGGGCCCCGGGCCCCCAAACAACGGGACACCACCCTCCAGCCCCTCCCCGCCTCCTCAAGGACCCCGAAACCCCCCGGAAACTCCCTTTGCCCTCAGCTCCCCCTAGGCCCCGCTCGCCACCCTCCCGGGACACCTCAAGGACCCCCAGACAGCGTGAAACCGCTCCGAGCCCCTGAAGGCTCCCCGATCCCTCTCGGAGCGCCCCGACCCCGGTCGGGGCCTTTAATCCCCTCAGGGACCCCCAGGGCCCTCCGGCCCTCCCCAGGGTCCCCCGGCTCTCCTCAGGCCCCCTCCCCAGGATCCCCCAGACCCAGACCCAACCCTGGGACCCCCTGGCACGCCCCGCAGGTTCCTCCGCCTGCCTCTGGGACTCCCAGGACCCTCCAGACCCTCTCGTCCCCCCCAAACCTCCTCCATGGCCGCAACTCCTCTCGCGCCGCTCCCGCGCCGCCCTCTGGAAGCTGCTAGAAACCCTCGGCCCCACCCCTCGCGCCCCATTGGCCGTCGGTCGCGCCCGCCCGCCCCCGCGCGCGCTCCAATTGGCCGCCGCCCGTGCTTCCGCCTTCCCATTGACCACCGGGAGAAATGGTGCCCGCCCCCCTCCGGACCCGCCCCCGCCGGAAGCCTTCAGCGGGTCCCGCCCCCTCCCGCTCCCATTGGCCGCGGCGCCCAGCGCCGAATGCCCATTGGCCGCGCCCCGCGCTCCCTTCTGGAATTTTCCACTCTCCATTGGCTGCGAGTGACGCCTATCAGGGGGGAGGGTGTGGGTGGGTGGAGGCGGGAGTGCTCCCCCTGGCGGCGCGGAGGTCTGGCTGCCTAACGTGTCTCCTGGGGGGAGCGAGGGGCGGGGTTTGCACGGGGGCGGGGCTTGCACACGATTCCCACCCCCCCACCCCCCCGGAAGCCGAGGGGAGTCATGTGGGTGGAGGTAGGTGGTCCCTGGTGGTGGGAAGGGGGGTGTTGAGTGACACACGTGTGACCCTGACAGGACCCAGGCATGATCCCCCTCCCCTGACACAACCCCCCCAGCCCTCATGCAAGGCCTCATACCACCCCCCAAACTCCCCATTGCTCGTCCTACCCCAGGGTATCCCTGTGTCACCGCCACCTCATTACTCTCAGTAACCCCATATGACCATCCCCCAACCGTGCCCCTTCCTGCAAGACCCCTTGTGTGAACGCCCCCGGGTGACAGCTCCCCACCCCATCCCGCGGGAAAGAGGCACTGGCAGGAAAAGGAGCCGCTGGGTTTATTTGGGGGTCAGGGTTCCCCTCGGCCCTTTTGGGTCGATTTTTCCTGATTTTGGTCCTTTTTCCCCAAATCCAACAGCAGGGGCAGGGGGAGGGGTGAAGGCACCTCGCGGGGGGAAGGGAGGGGGCACAGACCCGGGGGGGGGGCAGCAGGGGACCACCCTGACCCCGAGTCCCGTCTGCCTTCACCCCCCAGGCTCTGTCCAGGCCTGGGGTCCTCCTGGAGGTCCTGGAGGGATCGAGGCTGTCAGGTCCGTCCCTCTCCCCAATCCTGTTCCTGCACCAAATCTGCCGTTTTTCCCCCAAAAAAGCCGCGGTGCCGAAAAAACACCTTAAAAAAGCCAAAATGCCCCAAAAGGGAAGCGGGGGAGGTGCAGGGCGACCCCTCTCCTCAACTCCCCGGCGGGTCCCCCCAAATGTCCTCAGAGCAGGGGCAAGCGGCCACAGCCCCAGAGGGGTCCCCAACACGTGGGGTTTCCCAGGAAGAGGAACCCCCCCATCAGGACCCCCCATCCCCTTCCCCACCGCCATGGGGCACCTGCCCCCCCCGGTACCCCCGAGCGCTGGGGAGGGGCAGCGGGGGCGGCGGAGGGGGGTACACGGTGCGTATTCCGCCCTCGTCGGGGGGCCGCAGGGGCCGCAGCGGCAGCCGCCCCGCTCTGCTGATTTTAGGGGGTGGGGGGGGGGCCCCTCCTCGCCCCCCCCGCCTCCTCCTCCTCCTCCACCACCCTCCCAGCACCCCCAGGATCACCCCGGCAGCCGCCGCTGCCGACGCCCCCAGAGCCGTGGCCGGGGGGAGCGCGGTGGGGGTGTCCCCGGCGGGTGCACCGGGAGAACCGGGAGGGGAGTCCCCGGCCCCGGCGCGGGCCTGTGTGCAGAGTGGGGGGGCGGCGGGGGGCTCGAGGGCCGCGAGGCACACGCGGTACGGGGCACGGGGCTGCAGCGCCCGCACCACATACTCTCCCCGCTCCCCCCGCACCAGTGTCTCAGTTACGGCCCCCCCTCCGGGCCGCAGCCAGCTCAGCCGCAGGGACGCGCCGGGGGGGGCCGGTGGCCACCGCACCCGCAGGGCCCCCCCCGGCGCCGCCTGCACCCACAGCCCTGGCGTGGCCGCAGCCCCCGGCGAGGCGGCCACGGCGCCATTTGAAGCCGCTGGGGACACGGCTGCGATGCCGGGGGAAGCCCCCCCGGCCCCTGCGGCGGGGCTGTCGCAGGCGTCCATCTCCCCCTGCAGCTCGCCCACCGGCAGCCCCCGCAGCCGCGCGGGTGCCTGGCACAGCAGCCCGCGCACCTCGAGGCGTGGCGGCGCACGCCGGCGCAGCCAGTCCCGCAGCCAGGCCAGGTTGCAGCCACAGAACCAGGGGTTGTTGCGCAGCCCCAGGTGGCTCAGGCTGCCCAGGTCATCAAAGAGCCCCCGTGGCAGCGTCGTCAGGTTGTTGTCCGACAGGTCCAGTCGCTCCAGTGCCCTCATCCGTGCCAGTGCACCGGCTGGCACGTGGCTGATGGCGTTGGCGGCCAGCGAGAGCCGGCGCAGCCGCGCACGGGGCAAGTTGGCCGGCGGGGCCGCGAGTGCATTGCGGCCCAGCGAGAGCTCGCTCAGGTTGCCCAGGCGGCTGAAGGTGTCGTCGGCCATGCGCTGGTTGGCCAGCAGGTTCCCGTCCAGCACCAGGCGCCGCAGCGCCGGCAGCCCCTCGAAGGCGCGCAGCGGGATGGTGTGGATGCGGTTGTCGTCCAGGCGCAGCTCCTCCAGCGCCGGCGGCAGCCCGGCCGGCACGCTGCTCAGGTGGTTGCGTGAGAGGAAGAGGAGACGCAGGCGGCGGTTCTCAGCGAAGGCGTCCTCCTCGATGCCGGCTGCCGACACCGAGTTGTCATCCAGGTGTAGGCGCTCAAGCAGCGGTGCCCGCGCCAGCGCCCGCCGGCACAGCCCGCGCACGTTGTTCTCCTGCAGATGCAGCTCCCGCAGTGCCGGCGGCAGGTGTGCCGGCAGCTGCTCCAGCGCGTTGGCGTACAGGTAGAGCACGCGCAGGGCCGGCAGCCGGCCCAGCCGCGCTGGGATCCCCGCGTCACCGATCCGGTTGTTCTGCAGGAATAGGGTGGTGGCGCCGGGCGGGAGCCCCTCAGGCACGGCCGTCAGCCCCCGGTCGTTGCAGTAGACGCGGCCACCGGCGCAGCGGCACACGGCGGGACAGGCCGCAACAGCCGCGATGGCGACGAGGACGACAGCGGTGACAGCAGTCAGGCGCCGGGGCGGCCCCCCCCGCGGCGCCCAGGGCGGGGGAGGGAGGTGGAGGAGGGGGGAAGGGGGGGCCATGGGTGAGGGGGTGGTCCTGTGGGTTGGGGGGAGGTGTCAGGACAGTGGGATGGGGATGCACCCTGGAGGACCTGGGTGCTGTGACCCAGCCCCACGCTGATCCCATATATAGGGCAGGTGCCCCTGCCTCAGCACTCTTTTATCACAGGGGACCCACAATGCCCACCCTGACCCCATAGAAAGGGCAGGGACACCCCTCTCTCCCATTATTGGGCACCTCCTCAACATTATAGTTTGCAGACCCCTTCAAGCCCATCCCCTTTAGGAGATTCCCCTGACCCCATATCCAGAGTAGGGACCCCCCAGGCCCCCACCGTCATAGGGGGACCCAGGCATCCAGGTGTGGTGGGGTAGGGCCCTACCTGGGTCCACCTCAGTCCTCGTGCAACGGTTGTCCCCGTGCGATGGGTCCTCATGCGAGGTCAAGGCTACGGGTGCCAGTTCTCCATGGGCCCCCCCCCCCCGCCGGGGGGGCCGCTTTCGATGGGGAGGGAGTGTGAGCCAGGGGGTCCTCATGTGACAGCCCCCCTCGTGCAAAACCTGCCAGGACCCAGGTGTCTGGGCCCCCCCGGGTGCCAATTACCAGCGTTGCTAATGAACCCCCCCCCTCATTAGCAGCATCTCGTTAGGGGACCCCCCGGGACCCTTGTGCCCCAGGGTCCACCTTGCGTCAGCCCCGGCCTCGCACAAGGAGTCACGTGACCTGCCCCGCAGGAGGGGACCCAGGTGATGCCCCCCCATGAACACCCCTGTAAGCCCCAGATACCCTGGTCCTCCCTGGGGTCTGAGGGGGATCAGGGGGGTCCTGGGGGCCCTATGGAGGTGGGGGGTCGCTCTCCTGAATGCCGGAGTCCTGCGCCCCGGGCTGGAGCATCCCTGGATACCGGGGGTGGGATGGGGGGTTTTGGGGGTCTGAGGGTGCTGGTGGAAGGCGCGGGGTCTCGTGGGGGGGGGGTCAGGCCCGCGGATGCCTAGGTTCCTCTCCCACCCCCGCCCTGGATGGTCTCTTCCCTCGGCTGGGGCATCCCCGGCCACCGGGAGGGTTTTGGGGGGCTCCAGGGGAGCTGATGGGATTTGGGGAGGTTGGGGGGGTTCTCATGACGGCGGGGGGTCATGCCTGGGTGTCCTCCCCTCTCCCGGACGCCTGGGCCCCTCCCCCTGGCTGGAGCATCCCTGGGAAGTCGGGGTGGGGGAGGGGGAATCGCGGTTTTGGGGGCTGGGGTGTTCGGAAGGGTTTTGGAGGGGGTGTCTCTGCGGGGGAGTGTCGCTCCGGGGGTCCAAGGGCGGAGACGGGCCCCACTCCGGCCGACCGGTCCTTCCCCTGGGCTGGAGCATCCGCGGGTACCGAGGCGGGTGGGGGGTCGGGGGGTGGTCGGGGGCGTTGGTTTCAGGGGGGTCCCGAGGGTGCGGTGGGGGTCAGGGAGCCCTTACCGGGTCGGTACCGGCGCGCGCGGGCCCGGCGGCGGCGGCGGCGGCTGCGGGCGTGGGAAGGCGGCGGCTGCGGGGGGGCCTGGGGGGGCCGGGCCGGACCCGCCCCCCCGGTGAGGGGGGACCCGGCGGGGCCTGAGGGAGGCCGGGCCGGGCCCACCCCCCGGTGCGGAGGGACCCGGGGCTGCGGGTGCGTGTGAACGTGGGCCGGGGGTAGAATTCGGGAGGCGGTGCGTTGGCCCATCCCCGCCTCGGTTCCTGGGAAGGAGGTGTGCGGGGGGGGGGTGTGGGGGCATTCACACCGGGACCCTCCTTCCTCACATCGTTCCCCGCTGGTGCCTTCGGTAAAGGGGGAGGGGCGAATTTGGAGGCCCCTGGGGGGAGAGGGGTGTTTCTATGGTGCTTTACAGCTGGGAGGTGGAGGGTCCTGCCACCAGGGCGGGCCAAACCTAGGACATCCCCTGCCCCCGCTGCCCATGCTAAAACCTTTATTAGGTCACACCGTTCGCCCTCAGCCCCAACCACCCCTGCCCTAAGTGCCCCCAAAAAGGGCCCACGGCTTCCTCCACCCCAGTCCAACTACCCCCAACGGGGATCCCAATACCCTCCCACCCCCTCAGCTGCCTCTAACCAACCCCTCCATGCCCCCAAAGCCCCCATCCCAAATAAACATGCTCAGGACTGGGCCCACATCTTTATTGGGGGGAGGGAGGGGGGTTGGGAGGCCACAAGAGGGCCTGTGGGGTTGGGGCCCCAGGGCCGGGGGGCGGTGTGAGGCCTCTCGCACCAGAGGGGTCACTTGTAGAGGATGTCATAGTGGCCGGGGCGGTAGAGGAGGCAGACGCGGGGCTGGGAGCCCTCGGGGAACACGTGCGGGTTCGTGGCGCCGCCCTCGCCCCGGTCCATGTATTCCACCAGGATGGAGACGTGCAGCGCCCGCGCCAGCGCGATGATGTGGATGTGGTCGCTCTCCTTGCACATGGGCTCCACTTCCTGCAGTGGGACAGGGGCCGTATGGGTGTACGAGGGGCATGGGGGGGGCAGGTGGGCACACGAGGGGGTGTGAGGCTGCACGACACCTCTCGGGGGCTGCGGGGAGCTGTTCGCGAGGATGAGGGGCAGCACGAGGGACCAGGGGGGCCAAGTGAGGGGCCGGGGAGCAGCGCAAGGCCACGCGAGAGGCTGGGGGCCAGCGCGAGGCTGGGCGCAGCCTGTGTGCGCGTGAGGGTGACCGACACCACGTGAGACCCTCCCCAGACCCCCAGAGTGGTGAGAAGGGCTCTGTGGGGCCCAAGCGGCGCTCATGTGAAAATGTGTGAAGCTGGGAGGGGCCGCAGAAGGTGATGGGTAGCCCGTGCGAGGCCACATGACACCCTGTGAACCCTGTGTGAGTCCTGCGGGAGCCCCACACAACCTGTGTGAGCCCCAGGAGCCCACATGAGCCCCTTATGAGGTGTGAGCTCTCTGAGCCCTGTGGGCCCCAAACCTGCTGGCAGAACTCCCGTGTGCCCCGTGCCAGCCCTGTGTGCCCCCATGCCCCAAACCTGCTAGGAGAACTCCTGTGTGCCCCCTGTGCCCCCAACCTGCTGGCAGAACTCCTGCGTGACCCATATGCCCCTGCCATGGCGACAGAACTCCCATGTGCCCCGTACCAGCCCTGCCTGCACCTAATATGATGACAGAAGTCTTGTGTGCCTCACATGCCCCATACCTGCTGGAAGAACTCCTGTGTGCCCCCTGTGCCCCATACCTGCTGGCAGAATTCCCATGTGCCCCTGCTGTACTGACAGAACTGTCATGTGCCCCGTGCAAGCTCCACGTGCCCTGCATGCCCTGATGTGATGACAGAACTCCTGTGTACCCCACATGCCCCATACCTGTCGGCAGAGCTCCTGTGTGTCCCCTGTGCCCCTGCTATGGTGACAACTCCTGTGTGCCCCATGCCAGCCCTGTGTGCCCTAAGGGCACGTGTGTGCCCCTGAAGTGATGACAGAAGTCCTGTGTCCCCCACATGCCCTGTACCTGCTGGCAGAACTCCTTGATGCTGCGGCCACCCTCGAGGAACTGCTCAAAGAAGCGGCGGTGGCGCTGGAGGCAGCCCGAGGTGAGCAGCCGCAGGTAAACCACCAGGTAGTCCGAGGTTGCTGGCTCATTGAAGGCCGCCAGCAGCTCCGGCAGCGGCACACGGCGCTCCACGCGCTCGATCAGCTCCATCAGCTGTGAACGGAAAGCACAGGCGTGTTTGGGGCACACACACACGTGCGTCAGGGACATGTGTACACGTGTGCGCCACGGGGCACGCACACGTGTGTCACAGGGACACACACCCAGGTCAGGGGTACGCATCCATGAGGGGCACACACACGACACACATGTGTCAGATGCATGCATGTGTGTTGGGGGCACACACAAGGGCACATGCCAGGTCACAGGGACCCCCACCCCCCCATGTGCTCCCTGGCAGTCCTCGATGGCAGACTCAGTGAAGCCCCGTGCCCCTTTGCCCCCCACATTCCTGGTGTCCCCCAAGCCCCCGTGCCCACCGTGTTATGGAAGTCCTCGATGGTGAACTCGGTGAAGCCCTGCGCCACCAGCTCCTCCTTGCTGCGCGCTGACACCTCCTTGAACCTGGGGGGACATCGGGGGGCCCAGGGGGGCTTAGGGGGCTCAGGGGGGACCCAAAGGGGTTTGGGATGTCCAGGGGGGCACTCGAGGGGTTTTGGGGGGGCCCAGAGTGGACTAAATCATTGAGGAGGAGGAACCCAGAGGTTGGGGGGGGGGGGCAAGGGTCCAAGGGAGCTAAGGGGGTAGGGAGCCAGGGGTCTGAGTGGGAGCATCGGTGCTGCAGGGTCCTCATGAGGGTACAGGGCTGCCAGGGGAGGCTCAGGGAGTGCTATGGAGGATCCGGGGGTGCTGCGGGAATAGCATGGGGGGACTCTGGGGGTTCCCAGGGTGTCCCTGGGGGGACTCCAGGGGGCTCTGGGGATCCGCACCGCTGCAGCTCCTGCCCATCCTCCAGCAGAGCCTCCAGGTGGGCGAAGCCGAAGGCGCGGTAGAAACAATTCCCGTCTGGACGTGTCTTCCGGATGTAGGAATATTTCTGGAGCAGGTCCTGGGAGGCAGAGGGGGCGTGGGGACACTGTGGGGGCGGGGAGACACCCCCTGGGACATCTGGGCTGCTTCCAGTCCTGTGCTGGTGTCCCAGAGCGGCTCCCAGTCCCATAGTGGTACTATTCCCAGTACCACACTGGTGTCCCAGTGCCTCCCAGTATCTCCCAGTGGCTCCCAGTGCTGCACCTTGATCTTCTCCTGGTACACATGGTCATCCTCGGCGTATTCCTTGTAGAGCTCTGAGAGCTCCAGGCGCTCTGACACCAGTGGGTTCTGCACCGCAATCTAGGGGGCAAGACTGGAGGGGATCAGGGACTGGGGGAGGACTGGGGACCCCCACGGGGGATTGGGGAGGTTTGAAGACTTCCGTGGGGGCTTCGGGGCAGACTCTGAGGGGGTTTAAGGGAGGGTTTTGTGAGGAGTTCTGACGGGTCGGGGGTTTCCTCACCTCCTGCTGGATCCGGTCCTGCTGCGCCATGATCGCCTCGTCGTAGGCCAGGCAGTTCACGCCTACGGGGATGTGAGCGGTCAGCAGGGGCCCAGAGCGGCTCCACAGCTCCCCAGGGGGGTCTGGGGAGGGGGGACGCCTCCCGAGTGGGTCCTGGGGATAAGGCGGGGGCCGTCGGGAGCCCGGAGAGGGATGGAGGGAGTCTTGGGGGTACTGGGAGGGGGGGTTAGGGGGTATTGGGGCATCGCGGTGGGCGGGGGGGCGGGGGGCGAGGCTATTGAGGCCCCCCGGGGGGAGCGGGGAGATCCCGGGTCGGGGGTCCCGGGCTGCAAGACCGGGGGGCGGAGGGGGCCCCGGAGAGGCCTGTCGGTACCGTCCGCGTCGCTGCCGCCGAGCGGCTCCGGCTGCGGCTGCTGAGGCTCCTCCGCCGCCATCGCCGCCCTGACCGCGCCGCTTCCGGGGCACCGCCCGCCGCTTCCGGGGCACCTGCCGCGCCGCTTCCGGGGCACCGCCCGCCGCTCCCGGGCCGCCGCCGCTACGCCCGGCACTGGCAACAGGCTCCGCCCACGGAGGCGGCTCGGGAGCCGCGTGGCTCCGCCCCTGCAAGCAGGCCCCGCCCCGCGGCGGAGGCCCTGCCCCTGTCAGGGAGCGCACCTGGCCCAGTTGTGGGTGACGCAAGTGACCCTCAATTTGGGAGGTACAACGGAAATTCTGGCAGTTTTGCCCCTCGAGAGGGAAGCGCGGAGCCCCGGGGTCGGAGGAGCAGGTGTTAACCAGAAAGACCTTCCTGTCCGGTCCTGGCACCTTTGGTTTGGCAATGATCTTAGGACTCATTAAATTTTGGAGTCAAGGAGTGGTACTGGGAGCGATGGGACGAACTGGGAGCACGGCGGGGGGGGGGGGGGGGGAGCGTCCGAAGTCTCGCTGAATTTTACGGCAGTGTGGCAGGTGCGGCTGCTCAACAGCGGTGCTTTACGGCAGAGTGGCGCGCGCTGCGGTGGCAGCGTGTTTTCTGGGCAACAAAAATAAAAACTTGGAGTTTCTCCCACCCCATTTCGTGTCAGCGACTCTTTTCCCTCGGATTCCCACCTCTCGCGCGTTGTTCCCTCCTTAGGTGTGAACGACGAGGGTGAGGAGCGGGCCTCAGAGGTCAGAGGGGACTTCTCAAGCTATTCCTGCTTTATTGAAGCATCAGCTTTGGCATCCAAAGAAGCAGAGCTGTATATGGCAATGAAGAGGATTACACTCACATGCAGGGTTTTTAAATTTAATAATTTTGTGTCCTGTGTTGGTAAGGTGCTTTTGTAATTTTTTATCTTTTTTTCTTTTCCTTAGGAGCCTTGCATCTTTTGGGATCTCCTGGTCATCTCAGCTGCAGCTTGGCATTTTTTCACAAGTGTTATCCGGTCCCAAGGTGAAGCTGCTGACGTCAGCACAAAGACGTGGCTTTTAGCTCCATGTTTACTCACTGTGTTAAGGATTTTGTTGTTTGGGTTTGTTTTTTCTTTGTTTTCAGTTGCAGAGCCCTGGCCCCAGGAGGCTCTAGGCACCAGAGGGGAGGTGATCCAGGTGAGTACCAGTGAGCAAGGTGAGCATTGACTCCAGGACAGGACTAGATGGTCTTTTACAGGTGTTGTGGTGAATCTGTGCACATGCTTTGTTTCTTGTGTTTTCCAGGGGTTCTGCCACCTTCTCACAGACAGTCCAGTGCTTCAGGGCCCCTGCTGGTAAGAGGTCACTGTGGAGGAGAGGTAGGTAGGAGGTCCCCCAGGAAAGCCATCCTTTCAGGCAGTACCTCAGTCTGTACATTTGCCTTTGGCTTTTTTACTTTGCAGAGAATGTGTGCAGCCTCAGAGAGCTGGAGCCACCTGCCAGTTAGGTTTGATGGTCTTCAGCTGTTCTTGTGAGTAATCTCCTAGTCCTACGAGGGTCATCAATTAAGGCTTGACCTGTTCCAGCTGCAGGTGCCAAAAGCCACATCTCCATGCTGACATCAGGTCATGACCCACCTTCTTGCTCTGCTCCTCTGGCCTCTGTTCTGTTCAACTCTGTTCAAAAAAATCAGTTAGCAAAGTCAGCCACATACCCCTCCCATCAGCTCAGGTAAAGCCCGTTCTCGTGACTGCACACACGCTGCAGGCAGGGGCTGCGTCTGGGAGGACCCGAGAACTGCTGCCCTGAGAGCCTAAGCCTATCCACAGGGTAAGTGGAAAGTCTCCTTCCTACTCCACCTACCCCCAAGTCTACACTGCAGGGCAGAGCAGTTCCAGGCCCAACACAAACTCCAAGGACACATTTCCAGACAAGTGCTGTGGTGCAACCAGTAGAGAGAACTCTGAGAGAGGAACGACGCCAAAATGGATGTGCTGCCGCACGAGAAGACGGAGGATACGGCGAGACTGAACGGAGGAGGCTCTGAGGAGCCTGAAAAGACACTCTAACAGAATGGCCTGGGGCAAGAACTGCCTACAGAATGGCTAAGATGGATGGGAGACAAGGCTATGTTCAGAATCTTCTTAGATTCTCACAAGTCCCAGGTGGGATGACAAGGGATGACTGCACGGCCCAGCCACCGATACAACCTGTGAGGAGGTTGTAAAAGACACCTGACCTGACACTTCTCAGATGCGATTCCGATGCAGGTCCAAGCTAGTGAGCCAAAGAACGGATGGTATGGGCACTGGGCTGGGCAGTGCAGAGGTTCCAGACCCTAGGAATGATGCCTTGGCATCTCAGATAAGACCTTGGAGGACAGAAAGGCCTTTGAAGGCAGAAACCAAAGATGTGGTGATTGTGAGTAGTCAGACACAAAACACAGACTGGACAAAGGACATGACACAGACCTGAACTGCTCTGCCCTGCACATCCTACTCCATGATGAAAAGTAAACTGCTCCTCCTATGTGTGCCAAGGGCCTGTTAGGGCAGACCCTTTCCCCTGTGCTCATCTGAAAATCCCTCCCTCCTAACCATAAAACTGGGCCCAGCTCCCATCCCCTCTCCAGGTGGGAGCCCTCCACTTATCTTTCCCACAGCTGGGGATGTGAATCCATCTTCGATGTGAAGGAAGGACGCCCGGCTGGCTCAGAGGGTCCTGTGATCCCTGACTCGGTCGCTGTGAGAAAGAAAACAGAAACTGAGACAAGAGTTGGGCAGCACATGGGAGATAACCCTGCAATTGGCTACTCACCCTCCCCTGAGCTGAGAGGTTCTCGGGCCACTGGCTCTGACCCCAGTTGGAGGCTGCTGCCGTCACCGTGTGCCGTACCTGGGGGAGTGAGAAAAAAAGTTATGGGGTGTTTCTGAAAGTAAGGGAGACCCCAGCACCTCCTCCCTACCTCCCCAACTCAACCTCAATGCTCCTCCTTGGCCAAAGGCAGGCTGGATGGCACCTGCAGCTGGAAAAGGTCCAGCCTGAATTGATGACCCTCGTAGTACTAGGAGATTACTCACAAGGACAGATGAAGACCATCAAACCTAACTGGCAGGTGGCTCTGGCCCTCTCAGGCTGCACACATTCTCTGCAAAGTAAAAAAGCCAAAGGCAAATGTACAGACTGAGGTACTGCCTGAAAGGATGGCTTTCCTGGGATAGCTCCTACCTACCTCTCCTCCACAGTGACCTCTTACCAGCAGGGGCCCTGAAGCACTGGACTGTCTGTGAGAAGGTGGCAGAACCCCTGGAAAACACAAGAAACAAAGCCTGTGCACAGATTCACCACAACACCTGTAAAAGACCATCTAGTTCTGTCCTGGAGTCAATGCTCACCTTGCTTACTGGTAGTCACCTGGATCACCTCCCCCCCGGTGCCTAGAGCCTCCTGGGCCCAGGGCTCTGCAGCTGAAAACAAAGAAAATCCCAAACAACAAAATCCTCAACACATCCAGTAAATGTGGAGCCAAAAGCCACATCTTTGTGCTGATGTCAGGTGACCACCCCCCTTCTTGCTCTGCTCCTCTGGCCTCTGTTCTGTCCAAACTCTGCTTTACACCCTGTCCCTCTGACATGGTAAAGAAACCCTAACCAAAGTCAACCAGATAGATGGGGAGAGCTCAAAGAGTCTCCCTTCTCTTTAGGCAAACCACCCAGGGTCACTGCCTGCAGCCAAAGACTGCAGCTGTAATTGCACAGAATACCTGGGTGAAGGAGAGGAAAACTGAAGTGGCACATCTGAAAAGTCAGTGGGTGCCTTCACAGGCATTTAGGGGGCTCCTGGACACTGCTTTCCACCCACACTACCTTCAAAAAAACCCTGGCAATTCCTAAGCTGGCACCCCAGCTCTCCCTCCAGCTCTGGGCTGTAACCCCCCACTGACTACTTGCAAACCTGGGTGTCTGTAGCATCTTCAACACAGAGCAGCTTCACCTGAGGACTGGATAACACTGGTGAAAAAATGCCAAGCTGGAGTTGAGATGATCAGGAAATCCCAAAATATGCAAGGCTCCTAAGGAAAAGAGAAACAGATAACCAATTATAAAAGCAGCTTAGCAACACCAAGCTATTAAATTTAAAAGCCCTGCATGTGAGTGTAATCCTCTTCATTACCATATACAGCTCTGCTTCTTTGGATACCAAAGCTGATGCTTCAATAAAGCAGGAATAGCTTGAGAAGTCCCATTAAATGAAAGAAAGGGAGAGCTCTTATCCCATTGAAGCCTGGCTGCTGGATGAGCTCACTGCACACGATTGCACCTGAGTTATGGACACCTGCTCCACCCGGCAGGACCGTACAGCCACGGGCTCGACTGTCTGAGGGAACTGACATGTTGATGTGAGACTCTGAGCAATATTCCATCTACCCACTGATCCACGGAGCAGGGCAGAGCAGTTCCAGGCTGACCCCAAGTGAGACACCCCACACCTGTGACCACACACACCACGTGACACAATGAAGAGACAAAGGACACAAAACATGGACGAGACAAAGGATGTGACACAGACCAGAACTGCTCTACCCTGCACACATGAATCCAATGATAAAAAGTAAGCCCTTCCTTTGATGTGTCCAAATAACCTGTTCCAGGATACCCCCTGCACTGGAATAATTGCAAAAATCCCTCCAGGCGAGGCACAGACTTGCACCCACTCCCAACCCCTCTCTGGCTCTTTGCCCTGCACTTATCTTTCCAAGAGCAGGGGATGCCAATCCAGCTTTGATGCAGAGGAGGAGCACCTGGGCTGGCTCAGAGGTTCCTGCCATCGTCAGACTACTCGGAGTCAACTGCGAGAAAGAAAACCAGACACCAGATCTGAGGAGTGTGGCACGTGGCCCCAGCCCCCAGGATCCCTCTACTCACTGCCACCGAGGCAGGTCCTCGTGTCACTGACTCTGACCAGACTTGGACAATGTGCTGTCATCTTCTGGGACACCTGAGTGAGCGAGAGACAAAATTAGAGGGCATCTCTAAAGCTGCAGTGGATCCCTGCTCCTCCTGCTGCCTCCCCGACTCACCTCCAATGCTCATTGGCTCCCAAAGGTTACCTGGATGGCACCTGCAATCCAAAAAGCTCAGTGCTTCATTGCTGATCCTTTCAATACTCGGAGATTATCTACAAGGACAGCTCAAGGGGACCAAACTGTGTCCGTCACCTCACTGTGAGTTGGCTTCGGCCATCTGAGGCTGTGCACATCTCCTGCAAAAAAACCCAGAGGCAAGTGTGACTACTGAGATACTGCCCAAGAGTTTGCTGCTCCCATGGCAGCTTCTGTCTGACACCCCCTGACCGTGACCTCTTACAGGCAGGGTCCCTGTCACGTTGGACTGCACGTTAGAAGTCTGTGCATTGCCTGTAAAACAAAAAAACAAGTATGTACACAGATTCACCACAAGTACACCACCTGCAAAAGAGCAGCTAGTTTTGTCCTGAAGTCACTGCTCACCTTCCTCACCGGGCTCACCTTCCCCCTGGTGCCTGTCCTCTGCTGGGCTGAGGGCTCTGCATCTTAAAAAAACCCAAAAAACCAAAACTAAACCACCAAACCATCCAAATGATCAATAAACCTAGGGCCAAAAGTCATGTCTTGGCTCTGACCTCACATGCAACCCACCTTCTGACTGTGCTCCTCCAGCCTCCTCTGTTCATCTCTGCTTTACATCCACTCCCTCTGACACTGCAAAGAAATGAGGTACCAAAGTCAGCCATATACGCAGGGCAACATTAACTGCTGTGCAATTCTAATTTCTCTTTAGACAAGCCCTCTGGGGTCCAAAGACAGCCTGCACAAACAAACACTGACCTCACTTTAAGGCCCTGCCCTCAGTGCCTGAGCCTATCACAGGGTAACTGGGAAGTCTCCTTTCTACTCCACCTACCCCCAAGTCTACACTGCAGGGCAGAGCAGTTCCAGGCCCAACACAAACTCCAAGGACACATTTCCAGACAAGTGCTGTGGTGCAACCAGGAGAGAGAACTCTGAGAAAGGAACGACGCCAAAATGGATGTGCTGCCGCACGAGAAGACGGAGGATACGGCGAGACTGAACGGAGGAGGCTCTGAGGAGCCTGAAAACACACTCTAACAGAATGGCCTGGGACAAGAACTGCCTACAAAAAGGCTAAGATGGATGGGAGACAAGGCTATGTTCAGAATCTTCTTAAACTCTCAGAAATCCCAGGTGGGATGACAAGGGATGACTGCACGGCACAGCCACCGATACAACCTGTAAGGAGGTTGTAAAAGACACCTGACCTGACACTTCTCAGATGCGATTCCGATGCATGTCCAAGCTAGTGAGCCAAAGAACGGATGGTATGGGCACTGGGCTGGGCAGTGCAGAGGTTCCAGACCCTAGGAATGATGCCTTGGCATCTCAGATAAGACCGTGGAGGGCAGACAGGCCTTTGAAGGCAGAAACCAAAGATGTGATGACTGTGAAGTGTAAGACACGAAACACAGACCGGACAAAGGACATGACACAGACCTGAACTGCTCTGCCCTGCACATCCTACTCCATGATGAAAAGTAAACTGCTCCTCCTATGTGTGCCAAGGGCCTGTTAGGGCAGACCCTTTCCCGTGTGCTCATCTGAAAATCCCTCCCTCCTAAACATAAAACTGGACCCAGCTCTCATCCCCTCTCCAGGTGGGAGTCCTCCACTTATCTTTCCCACAGCTGGGGATGTGAATCCATCTTCGATGTGAAGGAAGGACACCTGGCTGGCTCAGAGGGTCCTGTGATCCCTGACTCGGTCGCTGTGAGAAAGAAAACAGAAACTGAGATAAGAGTTGGGCAGCACGTGGGAGATAACCCTGCAATTGGCTACTCACCCTCCCCTGAGCTGAGAGGTTCTTGGGCCACTGGCTCCGACCCCAGTTGGAGGCTGCTGCCATCACCGTGTGCCGTACCTGGGGGAGCGAGAAAAAAAGTTATGGGGTGTTTCTGAAAGTAAGGGAGACCCCAGCACCTCCTCCCTACCTCCCCAACTCAACCTCAGTGCTCCTCCTTTGCCAAAGGCAGGCTGGATGGCACCTGCAGCTGGAAAAGGTCCAGCCTTTTTTTTGTTATCATTACTCAATTTATGGCTGTGGTATAAATTAAGTACCATAATCAAAAGAGTGCAAATTGCGAGTAATTAATTAATTAAGTGTAATTAAGCACAAGCTGGCTTGTTCCCAACGTTGAATAAACAAATATCTTGCTGTTTTAAAACATAAAAGTCTCCGAGCAGTTATTTGACAGTTTTTTGATGTCTTTTGGCATCATAGTCCAACTATTCCCAAACACTGCCCCTGTATCTCCTAAACTGTCACCCAGCGCCAGATCCGGACACTTCTTGAACACCTGCAGCAACGGCGACTCCCCCACCTCCCTGGGCAACCTGTTCCAATGCGGGGCCACCCAATTTTTTCCTAATCTCTAATCCGAATCTCCCCACTCTCACTGTAAGGCCATTTCCCCCCGTCCTCACCGCAGGACAGCGGCTCTTTCCCGGTTCAAACCTCGGCACAGCCACGGAACCGGGCGCGGGTCCGTGGAAGCACTTCCTGATTCCCGTTATCCCTCACTCCACATCCCCCGTCGCGAAGCGCCCTGGGAGGGTCCCGGCATCCCCGGGGGCTCCGTCCGGCCCCGCCCGAGGGTCCCGCCAGCCCCGGGGGCTCAGCCCGGCCCCGCCCGAGGGTCCCGGCAGCCCCGGGGGCTCAGCCCGGCCCCGCCCGAGGGTCCCGGCAGCCCCGGGGGCTCAGCCCGGCCCCGCCCGAGGGTCCCGGCAGCCCCGGGGGCTCAGCCCGGCCCCGCCCGAGGGTCCCGGCAGCCCCGGGGGCTCAGCCCGGCCCCGCCCGAGGGTCCCGGCAGCCCCGGGGGCTCAGCCCGGCCCCGCCCGAGGGTCCCGGCAGCCCCGGGGGCTCAGCCCGGCCCCGCCCGAGGGTCCCGCCAGCCCCGGGGGCTCAGCCCGGCCCCGCCCGAGGGTCCCGCCAGCCCCGGGGGCTCCGTCCGGCCCCGCCCGAGGGTCCCACCAGCCCCGGGGCTCCCTCCGATCCCCCCCGCGCCTCATTCCGGTACCCCCAGGATCACCCTTGTCCCGCAGCTCCCGCAGGTAGGACGCGGCCACGCCGCGGAGCCCCAGTCCCAGCCCCCGCCACCCCAACTCCGACCAACTCCCCGCCGCCTTTCTCCAGCCCCCACCCCGAGCCGCTCCGGACCCCGACCCCGACCCCCGGCCGCTCCGGACCCCGACCCCGACCCCCGGCCGCTCCGGACCCCGACCCCGACCCCCGGCCGCTCCGGACCCCGACCCCGACCCCCGGCCGCTCCAGACCCCGACCCCGACCCCGACCCCCGGCCGCTCCAGCCCGCGTCCTAATCCCACACCCATTCTAAACCCAATACCGACTACAATACCTGCTCTCATTAACGATCCTTACCTCCAGCAGGCTCTTCACCCATCCTGATTTCAAGCCGCAGATGCCACTCAGGTGCTGCTGCTCCCAGAGCTTTTATACCGTCTGTGATTGGGCTGCTCCCTTTCCCCCGGGGCCTCACGGGAAGGGAGGTGGGCACGGCCAGGGGTATATTAACCCCAGCCTTTGGCCGGGGAGGTCATTCAGCAGCCTGGCTTCAAAGAGGTAAGTGCTCTTCCTTTGTTTTATTGAATGGGACTTTTCATGAAGGTATTTCTGCTTTATTGAAGTATCAGCTTTGGCATCCGAAGAAGCAGAGCTGTATATGCAATGAAGAGGATTACACTCAAATGCAGGGCTTTTTTATTTATTATTTTTGTGTACCATAATGGTAAAATGCTTTTGTAATGTGTTATCTTTTTTTCTTTTCCTTAGAAGCTTTGCATCTTTTAGGATCTCCTGATAGTTTTAACTGCAGCTTGGCATTTTTTCACCAGTGTTATCCAATCCTCAGGTGAAGCTGCTCTGTGTTGAAGATGCTACAGACACCCAGGTTTGTAAGTAGTCAGTGGGGGGTTACAGCCCAGAGCTGGAGGGAGAGCTGGGGTGCCAGGTTAAGAATTGCCAGGGGTGTTTGGAGGGTAGTATGGGTGGAAAGCAGTGTCCAGGAGCCCTCTAAATGCCTGTGAAGGCACCCACTGACTTTTCAGATGTGCCACTTCAGTTTTCCTCTCCTTCACCCAGATATTCTGTGCTTTTACAGCTGCAGTCTTTGGCTGCAGGCAGTGACCCTGGGTGGTTTGCCTAAAGAGAAGGGAGACTCTTTGAGCTCTCCCCATCTATCTGGGTGACTTTGATTAGGATTTCTTTACCATGTCAGAGGGGCAGGGTGTAAAGCAGAGTTTGGACAGAACAGAGGCCAGAGGAGCAGAGCAAGAAGGGGGGTCATCACCTGACATCAGCACAAAGATGTGGCTTTTAGCTCCACGTTTACTCACTGTATTAAGCATTTTGTTGTTTTGCTTTTTGTTTTCAGCTGCAGAGCCCTGGGCCCAGGAGGCTCTAGGCACCGGAGGGGAGGTGATCCAGGTGAGTACCTGTGAGCAAGGTGAGCATTGACTCCAGGACAGAACTAGATGGTCTATTACAGGTGTTGTGGTGAATCTGTGCACATGCTTTGTTTCTTGTGTTTTCCAGGGGGTTTTGCCACCTTCTCACAGAGAGTCCAGTGTTTCAGGGCCCCTGCTGGTAAGAGGTCACTGTGGAGGAGAGGTAGGTAGGAGCTATCCCAGGAAAGCCATCCTTTCAGGCAGTATCTCAGTCTGTACATTTGCCTTTGGCTTTTTTACTTTGCAGAGAATGTGTGCAGCCTCAGAGGGCTGGAGCCACCTGCCAATTAGGTGTGATGGTCTTCATCTGTCCTTGTGAGTAATCTCCTAGTACTACGAGGGTCATCAATTAAGGCTTGACCTGTTCCAGCTGCAGGTGCCATCCAGCCTGCCTTTGGCCAAGGAGGAGCATTGAGGTTGAGTTGGGGAGGTAGGGAGGAGGTGCTGGGGTCTCCCTTACTTTCAGAAACACCCCATAACTTTTTTTCTCGCTCCCCCAGGTACGGCACACGGTGACGGCAGCAGCCTCCAACTGGGGTCGGAGCCAGTGGCCCGAGAACCTCTCAGCTCAGGGGAGGGTGAGTAGCCAATTGCAGGGTTATCTCCCACGTGCTGCCCAACTCTTGTGTCAGTTTCTGTTTTCTTTCTCACAGCGACCCAGTCAGGGATCACAGGACCCTCTGAGCCAGCCGGGCGTCCTTCCTTCACATCGAAGATGGATTCACATCCCCAGCTGTGGGAAAGATAAGTGGGGGACTCCCACCTGGAGAGGGGATGAGAGCTGGGTCCAGTTTTATGTTTAGGAGGGAGGGATTTTCAGATGAGCACAGGGGAAAGGGTCTGCCCTAACAGGCCCTTGGCACATGTAGGAGGAGCAGTTTACTTTTCATCATGGAGTAGGATGTGCAGGGCAGAGCAGTTCAGGTCTGTGTCATGTCCTTTGTCCGGTCTGTGTTTCATGTCTTACACTTCACAGTCACCACATCTTTGCTTTTTGCCTTCAAAGATCTTATCTGAGATGCCAAGGCATCATTCCTAGGGTCTGGAACCTCTGCACTGCCCAGCCCAGTGCCCATACCATCCGTTCTTTGGCTCACTAGCTTGGACATGCATCGGAATCGCATCTGAGAAGTGTCAGGTCAGGTGTCTTTTACAACCTCCTTACAGGTTGTATCGGTGGCTGTGCCGTGCAGTCATCCCTTGTCATCCCACCTGGGATTTCTGAGAGTTTAAGAAGATTCTGAACATAGCCTTGTCTCCCATCCATCTTAGCCATTCTGTAGGCAGTTCTTGTCCCAGGCCATTCTGTTAGAGTGTCTTTTCAGGCTCCTCAGAGCCTCCTCCGTTCAGTCTCGCCGTATCCTCCGTCTTCTCGTGCGGCAGCACATCCATTTTGGCGTCGTTCCTCTCTCAGAGTTCTCTCTCCTGGTTGCACCACAGCACTTGTCTGGAAATGTGTCCTTGGAGTTTGTGTTGGGCCTGGAACTGCTCTGCCCTGCAGTGTAGACTTGGGGGTAGGTGGAGTAGAAAGGAGACTTCCCAGTTACCCTGTGATAGGCTTAGGCACTGAGGGCAGGGCCTTAAAGTGAGGTCAGTGTTTGTTTGTGCAGGTTGTCTTTGGACCCCAGAGGGCTTGTCTAAAGAGAAATTAGAATTGTACAGCAGTTAAGGTCCCTCTATTTATATGGCTGACTTTGGTACCTCATTTCTTTGCAGTGTCAGAGGGACTGGATGTAAAGCAGAGATGAACAGAGGAGGCTGGAGGAGCACAGTCAGAAGGTGGGTTGTCATGTGAGGTCAGAGCCAAGACATGACTTTTGGCCCTAGGTTTATTGATCATTTGGATGGTTTGGTGGTTCAGTTTTGGTTTTTTGGTTTTTTTTTAAGATGCAGAGCCCTCAGCCCAGCAGACGATAGGCACCAGAGGGAAGGTGAGCCCAGTGAGGAAGGTGAGCAGTGACTTCAGGACAAAACTAGCTGCTCTTTTGCAGGTGGTGTACTTGTGGTGAATCTGTGTACATACTTGTTTTTTTGTTTTACAGGCAGTGCACAGACTTCTAACGTGCAGTCCAACGTGACAGGGACCCTGCCTGTAAGAGGTAACGGTCAGGGGGTGTCAGACAGAAGCTGCCATGGGAACAGCAAACTCTTGGGCAGTATCTCAGTGCTCACACTTGTCTCTGGGTTTTTTTGCAGGAGATGTGCACAGCCTCAGATGGCCGAAGCCAACTCACAGTGAGGTGATGGACACAGTTTGGTCCCCTTGAGCTGTCCTTGTAGGTAATCTCCGAGTATTGAAAGGATCAGCAATGAAGGATTGAGCTTTTTGGATTGCAGGTGCCATCCAGGTAACCTTTGGGAGCCGATGAGCATTGGAGGTGAGTCGGGGAGGCAGCAGGAGGAGCAGGAATCCACTGCAGCTTTAGAGATGCCCTCTAATTTTGTCTCTCGCTCACTCAGGTGTCCCAGAAGATGACAGCACATTGTCCAAGTCTGGTCAGAGTCAGTGACACGAGGACCTGCCTCGGTGGCAGTGAGTAGAGGGATCCTGGGGGCTGGGGCCACGTGCCACACTCCTCAGATCTGGTGTCTGGTTTTCTTTCTCGCAGTTGACTCCGAGTAGTCTGACGATGGCAGGAACCTCTGAGCCAGCCCAGGTGCTCCTCCTCTGCATCAAAGCTGGATTGGCATCCCCTGCTCTCAGAAAGATAAGTGCAGGGCAAAGCCCCAGAGAGGGGTTGGGAGTGGGTGCAAGTCTGTGCCTCGCCTGGAGGGATTTTTGCAATTATTCCGGTGCAGGGGGTATCCTGGAACAGGTTATTTGGACGCATCAAAGGAAGGGCTTAGTTTTTATCATTGGATTCACGTGTGCAGGGCAGAGCAGCTCCAGTCTGTGTCACGTCCTTTGTCTCGTCCATGTTTTGTGTCCTTCATCTCTTAATTGTGTCACGTGGTGTGTGTGGTCACAGGTGTGGGGTGTGTCACTTGGGGTCAGTCTGGACCTGCTCTGCCCTGCTCCGTGGATCCGTGGGTAGGTGGAATATTGCTCAGAGTCCGACATCAACATGTCAGTTCCCTTAGACAGTGGAGCCGATGGCTGTCCAGTCTGTGAGCAGGATGGTCTTGCGATGCCTTGCTTGGGTGTATGGAGTCCCAACTAGGTAGAGTAGGTACCAGTGTCTAGGGTTTAGAGGTTTTTGGCTTTCGTTGTGAGCAATCCCTAAATGTTTGAGAGCTGAGTGTTTGAGCATTTGCCCATTTCATTTGCAGGGTCGGTCTTGGGAGCAGCTGAAGAGAGAGGAGCCTTGTAGGTGAGTTTGGGAGGCAGCAGGAGGAGCGGGGATCCCCTGCAGCTTTAGAGATGCCTTCTAAGTTTGTGTCTCACTGACTCAGGTATCCTGGAACGTGACATCCACAGTGTCCGACTCCGGTCAGGGCCTGGTGCTGGTGAGTAGGGAGATCAGTGGGGTTTGAGCCCCATGCCACACAACTCACGTATTGCTTGTGGTTTTCTTTCTCACAGCTGACTCCAAGTGTTCTGACGATGGCAGGAACCTCTGAGCCAGCCCAGGTGCTCCTCCTCTGCATCAAAGCTGGATTGGCATCCCCTGCTCTTGGCAAGATAAGTGCAGGGCAAAGCCCCAGAGAGGGGTTGGGAGTGGGTGCAAATCTGTGCCTCGCCTGGAGGGATTTTTGCAATTAGTCCAGTGCAGTGGGTATCCTGGAACAGGTTATTTGGACGCATCAAAGGAAGGGCTTGCTTTTTATCATGGGATTCACGTGTGCCGGGCAGAGCAGTTCTGGTCTGTGTCACGTCCTTTGTCTCGTCCGTGTTTTGTGTCACGTGTTGTGTTGTGTCACAGGTGTGGGATGTCTCACTTGGGGTCAGCCTGGACCTGCTCTGCCCTGTTCCGTGGATCAGTGGGTAGATGGAATATGGCTCTGAGTGTCAGGTCAACATGTCAGTTCCCTTAGACAGTGGAGCCGATGGCTGTCCAGTGTGTGAGCAGGATGGTCTTGCGATGCCCTGCTGGGGTGTATAGAGTCCCGGCCAGGTAGCGTAGGAACCAGTGTCCAGGGTTTAGAGGATTTTTGCTTTCGTTGTGAGCAATCCCTAAATGTTTGAGAGCTGAGTGTTTGAGCATTTGCCCATTTAATTTGCAGGGGCAGTCTTGGGAGCAGCTGAAGAGAGAGGAGCCTTGTAGGTGAGTTGGGGAGGCAGCAGGAGGAGCGGGGATCCACTGCAGCTTTAGAAATGCCTTCTCATTTTGTCTCTCGTTCACCTAGATGTCTCAGAAGTTGACAGCACATTGTCCAAGTCTGGTCGGAGCCAGTGACCCAGCGGACCTGCCTCGTTGAGAGTGAGTAGAGGGATCCTGGGGGCTGGGGCCATGTGCCACAGTACTCAGATCTGGAGTCTGGTTTTCTTTCTCGCAGTTGACTCCGAGTAGTGTGACGATGGCAGGAACCTCTGTGCCAGCCCAGGTGCCCGTCCTGTGCATCCAAGATGGATTTGCATCCCTGGCTCTTGCAAGATAAGTGCAGGGCAAAGCCCCAGAGAGGGGTTGGGAGTGGGTGCAAGTCTGTGCATTGCCCGGAGGGATTTTTGTAATTAGTCCGGTGCAGGGGGTATCCTCTAACAGATTATTTGCACACATCAAAGGAAGGGCTTACTTTGTATCACTGGGTTCCTGTGTGCAGGGCAGAGCAGTTCTGGTCTGTGTCACGTCCTTTGTCTCATCCGTGTTTTGTGTCCTTCATCTCTTAATTGTGTCACATGGTGTGTGTGGTCACAGGTGTGGGGTGTGTCACTTGGGGTCAGCCTGGACGTGCTCTGCCCTGCTCCGTGGATCCGTGGGTAGATGGAATATTGCTCAGAGTCTGACATCACCATGTCAGTTCCCTTAGAGAGTGGAGCCGATGGCTGTCCAGTGTGTGAGCAGGATGGTCTTGCGATGCCCTGCTTGGGTGTATGGAGTCCCAGCTAGGTAGAGTAGGTACCAGTGTCTAGGGTTTAGAGGTTTTTGGCTTTCGTTGTGAGCAATCCCTAAATATTTGAGAGCTGAGTGTTTGAGCATTTGCCCATTTCATTTGCAGAGGTGGTCTTGGGAGCAGCTGAAGAGAGAGGAGCCTTGTAGGTGAGTTGGGGAGGCAGCAGGAGGAGCGAGGATCCACTGCAGCTTTAGAGATGCCTTCTAAGTTTGTGTCTCACTCACTCAGGTATCCTGGAATGTGACATCCACAGTGTCCGACTCCGGTCAGGGCCTGGGTGCTGGTGAGTAGGGAGATCAGTGGGGTTTGAGCCCCATGCCACACAACTCATGTATTGCTTGTGGTTTTCTTTCTCACAGCTGACTCCAAGTATTCTGACGATGACAGGAACCTCTGAGCCAGCCCAGGTGCCCCGCCTCTGCATCAAAGCTGGATTGGCATCCCCTGCTCTTGGAAAGATAAGTGCAGGGCAAAGACCCAGAGAGGGGTTGGGAGTGGGTGCAAATCTGTGCCTCGCCTGGAGGAATTTTTGCAATTAGTCCAGTGCAGTGGGTATCCTGGAACAGGTTATTTGGATGCATCGAAGGAAGGGCTTGCTTTTTATCATGGGATTCACGTGTGCAGGGCAGAGCAGTTCTGGTCTGTGTCTCGTGTGTGTTTTGTGTCACGTGGTGTGTGTGGTCACAGGTGTGGGATGTCTCACTTGGGGTCAGCCTGGACCTGCTCTGCCCTGTTCCGTAGATCAGTGGGTAGATGGAATATGGCTCGGAGTCTGACATCAACATGTCAGTTCCCTTAGACAGTGGAGCCGATGGCTGTACAATCTGTGAGCAGGATGGTCTTGCGATGCCCTGCTTGGGTGTATAGAGTCCCGGCCAGGTAGCGTAGGAACCAGTGTCTAGGGTTTAGAGGTTTTTTGCTTTCCTTGTGAGCAATCCCTAAATGTTTGAGAGCTGAGTGTTTGAGCATTTGCCCATTTCATTTGCAGGGGCAGTCTTGGGAGGAGCTGAAGAGAGAGGAGCCTTGTAGGTGAGTTGGGGAGGCAGCAGGAGGAGCGGGGATCCCCTGCAGCTTTAGAGATGCCTTCTCATTTTGTCTCTCGTTCACCTAGATGTCTCAGAAGTTGGCAGCACATTGTCCACGTCTTTTCAGAGCCAGTGACCCAGAGGACCAGCCTCGTTGAGAGTGAGTAGAGGGATCCTGGGGGCTGGGGCCACATGCCACGCTAGTCAGATCTGGTGTCTGGTTTTCTTTCTCGCAGTTGACTCCGAGTAGTGTGACGATGGCAGGAACCTCTGAGCCAGCCCAGGTGCCTGTCCTGTGCATCCAAGATGGATTTGCATCCCTGGCTCTTGGCAAGATAAGTGCAGGGCAAAGCCCCAGAGGGGGGTTGGGAGTGGGAGCAAGTCTGTGCATTGCCCGGAGGGATTTTTGAAATGAGTCCGGTGCAGGGGGTATCCTCTAACAGATTATTTGCACACATCAAAGGAAGGGCTTACTTTGTATCACTGGATTCACGTGTGCAGGGCAGAGCAGTTCTGGTCTGTGTCACGTCCTTTGTCTCATCCGTGTTTTGTGTCCTTCGTCTCTTAATTGTGTCACGTGGTGTGTGTGGTCACAGGTGTGGGGTGTGTCACTTGGGGTCAGCCTGGACCTGCTCTGCCCTGCTCCGTGGATCCGTGGGTAGGTGGAATATTGCTCAGAGTCTCACATCAACATGTCAGTTCCCTTAGACAGTGGAGCCGATGGCTGTCCAGTCTGTGAGCAGGATGGTCTTGCGATGCCCTGCTTGGGTGTATGGAGTCCCGACTAGGCAGAGTAGGAACCAGTGTCTAGGGTTTAGAGGTTTTTGGCTTTCGTTGTGAGCAATCCCTAAATGTTTGAGAGCTGAGTGTTTGAGCATTTGCCCATTTCATTTGCAGGGGCAGTCTTGGGAGCAGCTGAAGAGAGAGGAGCCTTGTAGGTGAGTTGGGGAGGCAGCAGGAGGAGCGGGGATCCCCTGCAGCTTTAGAGATGCCTTCTAAGTTTGTGTCTCACTGACTCAGGTATCCTGGAACGTGACATCCACAGTGTCCGACTCCGGTCAGGGCCTGGTGCTGGTGAGTAGGGAGATCAGTGGGGTTTGAGCCCCTGCCACACAACTCACGTATTGCTTGTGGTTTTCTTTCTCACAGCTGACTCCAAGTGTTCTGACGATGGCAGGAACCTCTGAGCCAGCCCAGGTGCTCCTCCTCTGCATCAAAGCTGGATTGGCATCCCCTGCTCTTGGCAAGATAAGTGCAGGGGAAAGACCCAGAGAGGGGTTGGGAGTGGGTGCAAATCTGTGCCTTGCCTGGAGGGATTTTTGCAATTAGTCCAGTGCAGTGGGTATCCTGGAACAGGTTATTTGGATGCATCAAAGGAAGGGCTTGCTTTTTATCATGGGATTCACGTGTGCCGGGCAGAGCAGTTCTGGTCTGTGTCACGTCCTTTGTCTTGTCCGTGTTTTGTGTCACGTGGTGTGTGTGGTCACAGGTGTGGGATGTCTCACTTGGGGTCAGCCTGGACCTGCTCTGCCCTGCTGCGTGGATCAGTGGGTAGATGGAATATGGCTCTGAGTGTCAGGTCAACATGTCAGTTCCCTTAGACAGTGGAGCCGATGGCTGTCCAGTCTGTGAGCAGGATGGTCTTGCGATGCCCTGCTGGGGTGTCTAGAGTCCCGGCCAGGTAGCGTAGGAACCAGTGTCTAGGGTTTAGAGGTTTTTTGCTTTCCTTGTGAGCAATCCCTAACTGTTTGAGAGCTGAGTGTTTGAGCATTTGCCCATTTCATTTGCAGGGGCAGTCTTGAGAGGAGCTGAAGAGAGAGGAGCCTTGTAGGTGAGTTGGGGAGGCAGCAGGAGGAGCGAGGATCCCCTGCAGCTTTAGAGATGCCTTTTCATTTTGTCTCTCGTTCACCTAGATGTCTCAGAAGTTGGTAGCACATTGTCCAAGTCTGGTCAGAGCCAGTGACCCAGAGGACCTGCCTCGGTGAGAGTGAGTAGAGGGATCCTGGGGGCTGGGGCCATGTGCCACAGTACTCAGATCTGGAGTCTGGTTTTCTTTCTCGCAGTTGACTCCGAGTAGTGTGACGATGGCAGGAACCTCTGTGCCAGCCCAGGTGCCCGTCCTGTGCATCCAAGATGGATTTGCATCCCTGGCTCTTGGCAAGATAAGTGCAGGGCAAAGCCCCAGAGAGGGGTTGGGAGTGGGTGCAAGTCTGTGCATTGCCCGGAGGGTTTTTTGAAATGAGTCCGGTGCAGGGGGTATCCTCTAACAGATTATTTGCACACATCAAAGGAAGGGCTTACTTTGTATCATTGGATTCACGTGTGCAGGGCAGAGCAGTTCTGGTCTGTCTCATGTCCTTTGTCTCATCCGTGTTTTGTGTTCTTCGTCTCTTAATTGTGTCACATGGTGTGTGTGGTCACAGGTCTGGGGTGTCTGACTTGGGCTCAGCCTGGACCAGCAAGAGCTTTCTGTCCTGGCCCCTATGCTCGGGGTGCAATCTTTGTCTGTACGCCATTTGGGCAGTGGCACTGGCAGCTGGAGCTGCCAAAAGCCAAGAGCCCTTCTCCCCAGCCAAGCAAGCCTGCCACCTTTGGCTCTTGCATGCTTTGGGCAGGCAGGCCTGGTTACTCTCCGCCAGCAAAAGCTTTGTGTCCTGGCCCTTTCGCTCTGAGAGGAATCTTTGTCCGTACGCCATTACGGCAGTGGCACTGGCAGCTGGAGCTGCCAAAAGCCAAGAGCCCTTCTCCCCAGCCAAGCAAGCCTACAACCTTTGGCTCTTGGGTGGATTAGGTGGGTAGGCCTGGGTACTCCCTGCCAGCAAGAGATTTTTGTCCTGTCCTTTTCGCTCTGAGAGGAATCTTTGTCCGTACGGCATTACGGCAGTGGCACTGGCAGCTGGAGCTGCCAAAAGCCAAGAGCCCTTCTCCCCAGCCAAGCAAGCCTGCAACCTTTGGCTCTTGGGTGGATTAGGTGGGGAGGCCTGGGTACTCCCCGCCAGCAAGAGCTTTTTGTCCTGGCCCTTTTGCTCGGGGAGGAATCTTTGTCCGTACGCCATTTGGGCAGTGGCACTGGCAGCTGGAGCTGCCAAAAGCCAAGAGCCCTTCTCCCCAGTCAAGCAAGCCTGCAACCTTTGGCTCTTGGGTGTATTAGGTGGCGAGGCCTGGGTACTCCCTGCTAGCAAGAGCTTTTTGTCCTAGCCCTTTCGCTCTGAGAGGAATCTTTGTCCGTACGGCATTACGGCAGTGGCACTGGCAGCTGGAGCTGCCAAAAGCTAAGAGCCCTTCTCCCCAGCCAAGCAAGCCTGCAACCTTTGGCTCTTGGGTGGATTAGGTGGGGAGGCCTGGGTACTCCCTGCCAGCAAGAGCTTTTTGTCCTGGCCCTTTCGCTCTGAGAGGAATCTTTGTCCGTACGGCATTACGGCAGTGGCACTGGCAGCTGGGGCTGCCAAAAGCCAAGAGCCCTTCTCCCCAGCCAAGCAAGCCTGCAACCTTTGGCTCTTGCATGCATTTGGTAGGCAGGCCTGGTTACTCTCCGCCAGCAAGAGCTTTGTGTCCTGACCTTTTTGCTCGAGGAGCAATCTTTGTCCGTACGCCTTTACGGCAGTGGCACTGGCAGCTGGAGCTGCCAAAAGCCAAGAGCCCTTCTCCCCAGTCAAGCAAGCCTGCAACCTTTGGCTCTTGGGTGGATTAGGTGGGGAGGCCTGGGTACTCCCTGCCAGCAAGAGCTTTTTGTCCTGGCCCTTTCGCTCTGAGAGGAATCTTTGTCCGTACGCTTTTACGGCAGTGGCACTGGCAGCTGGAGCTGCCAAAAGCCAGGAGCCCTTCTCCCCAGCCAAGCAAGCCTACAACCTTTGGCTCTTGGGTGGATTAGGTGGGGAGGCCTGGGTACTCCCCGCCAACAAGAGCTTTTTGTCCTGGCCCTTTCGCTCTGAGAGGAATCTTTGTCCGTACGCCATTACGGCAGTGGCACTGGCAGCTGGAGCTGCCAAAAGCCAAGAGCCCTTCTCCCCAGCCAAGCAAGCCTGCCACCTTTGGCTCTTGCATGCGTTTGGTAGGCAGGCCTGGTTACTCTCCGCCAGCAAGAGCTTTTTGTCCTGGCCCTTTCGGTCTGAGAGGAATCTTTGTCCGTACGCCATTTGGGCAGTGGCACTGGCAGCTGGAGCTGCCAAAAGCCAAGAGCCCTTCTCCCCAGCCAAGCAAGCCTGCAACCTTTGGCTCTTGGGTGGATTAGGTGGGTAGGCCTGGGTACTCCCTGCCAGCAAGAGCTTTTTGTCCTGGCCCTTTCGCTCTGAGAGGAATCTTTGTCCGTACGCCTTTACGGCAGTGGCACTGGCAGCTGGAGCTGCCAAAAGCCAAGAGCCCTTCTCCCCAGCCAAGCAAGCCTGCAACCTTTGGCTCTCGGGTGGATTAGGTGGGGAGGCCTGGGTACTCCCTGCCAGCAAGAGCTTTCTGTCCTGGCCCTTTTGCTCTGAGAGGAATCTTCATCCGTACGCAATTTGGGCAGTGGCACTGGCAGCTGGAGCTGCCAAAAGCCAAGAGCCCTTCTCCCCAGCCAAGCAAGCCTGCCACCTTTGGCCCTTGCATGCATTTGGTAGGCAGGCCTGGTTACTCTCCGCCAGCAAAAGCTTTGTGTGCTGGCCCTTTCGCTCTGGGAGGAATCTTTGTCCGTACGCCTTTAAGGCAGTGGCACTGGCAACTGGAGCTGCCAAAAGCCAAGAGCCCTTCTCCCCAGCCAAGCAAGCCTGCAACCTTTGGCTCTTGGGTGGATTAGGTGGGGAGGCCTGGGTACTCCCTGCCAGCAAGAGCTTTTTGTCCTGGCCCTTTTGCTCGGGGAGTAATCTTTGTCCGTACGCCTTTTGGGCAGTGGCACTGGCGGCTGGAGCTGCCAAAAGCCAAGAGCCCTTCTCCCCAGCCAAGCAAGCCTGCAACCTTTGGCTCTTGGGTGGATTAGGTGGGGAGGCCTGGGTACTCCCCGCCAGCAAGAGCTTTCTGTCCTGGCCATTTTGCTCTGGGTGGAATCTTCATCCGTACGGCATTTGGGCAGTGGCACTGGCAGCTGGAGCTGCCAAAAGCCAAGAGCCCTTCTCCTCAGCCAAGCAAGCCTGCATCCTTTGGCTCTTGGGTGGATTAGGTGGGGAGGCCTGGGTACTCCCTGCCAGCAAGAGCTTTTTGTCCTGGCCCTTTCGCTCTGAGAGGAATCTTTGTCCGTACGCCATTACGGCAGTGGCACTGGCAGCTGGAGCTGCCAAAAGCCAAGAGCCCTTCTCCCCAGCCAAGCAAGCCTGCAACCTTTGGCTCTCAGGTGGATTAGGTGGGGAGGCCTGGGTACTCCCTGCCAGCAAGAGCTTTTTGTCCTGGCCCTTTCGCTCTGAGAGGAATCTTTGTCCGTACGGCATTACGGCAGTGGCACTGGCAGCTGGAGCTGCCAAAAGCCAGGAGCCCTTCTCCAAAGCCAAGCAAGCCTACAACCTTTGGCTCTTGGGTGGATTAGGTGGGTAGGCCTGGGTACTCCCTGCCAGCAAGAGCTTTTTGTCCTGGCCCTTTCGCTCTGAGAGGAATCTTTGTCCGTATGGCATTACGGCAGTGGCACTGGCAGCTGGAGCTGCCAAAAGCCAAGAGCCCTTCTCCCAAGCCAAGCAAGCCTGCAATCTTTGGCTCTTGGGTGGATTAGGTGGGGAGGCCTGGGTACTCCCCGCCAGCAAGAGCTTTTTGTCCTGGCCCTTTTGCTCGGGGAGGAATCTTTGTCCGTACGCCATTTGGTCAGTGGCACTGGCAGCTGGAGCTGCCAAAAGCCAAGAGCCCTTCTCCCCAGCCAAGCAAGCCTGCCACCTTTGGCTCTTGCATGCATTTGGTAGGCAGGCCTGGTTACTCTCCGCCAGCAAGAGCTTTGTGTCCTGACCTTTTTGCTCGAGGAGCAATCTTTGTCCGTACGCCATTTGGTCAGTGGCACTGGCAGCTGGAGCTGCCAAAAGCCAAGAGCCCTTCTCCCCAGCCAAGCAAGCCTGCAACCATTGGCTCTCGGGTGGATTAGGTGGGTAGGCCTGGGTACTCCCTGCCAGCAAGAGCTTTTTGTCCTGGCCCTTTCGCTCTGAGAGGAATCTTTGTCCGTACGCTTTTATGGCAGTGGCACTGTCTGCTGGAGCTGCCAAAAGCCAAGAGCCCTTCTCCCCAGCCAAGCAAGCCTGCAACCTTTGGCTCTTGGGTGGATTAGGTGGGGAGGCCTGGGTACTCCCCGCCAGCAAGAGCTTTTTGTCCTGGCCCTTTCGCTCTGAGAGGAATCTTTGTCCGTACGCCATTAGGGCAGTGGCAATGGCAGCTGGAGCTGCCAAAATCCAGGAGCCCTTCTCCCCAGCCAAGCAAGCCTGCAACCTTTGGCTCTTGGGTGGATTAGGTGGGGAGGCCTGGGTACTCCCCGCCAGCAAGAGCTTTTTGTCCTGGCTCTTTCGCTCTGAGAGGAATCTTTGTCCGTACGGCATTACGGCAGTGGCACTGGCGGCTGGAGCTGCCAAAAGCCAAGAGCCCTTCTCCCCAGCCAAGCAAGCCTGCAACCTTTGGCTCTTGGGTGGATTAGGTGGGGAGGCCTGGGTACTCCCTGCCAGCAAGAGCTTTTTGTCCTGGCCCTTTCGCTCTGAGAGGAATCTTTGTCCGTACGCCTTTACGGCAGTGGCACTGGCAGCTGGAGCTGCCAAAAGCCAAGAGCCCTTCTCCCCAGCCAAGCAAGCCTGCAACCTTTGGCTCTCAGGTGGATTAGGTGGGGAGGCCTGGGTACTCCCTGCCAGCAAGAGCTTTTTGTCCTGGCCCTTTCGGTCTGAGAGGAATCTTTGTCCGTACGCCATTTGGGCAGTGGCACTGGCAGCTGGAGCTGCCAAAAGCCAAGAGCCCTTCTCCCCAGCCAAGCAAGCCTGCAACCTTTGGCTCTTGGGTGGATTAGGTGGGGAGGCCTGGGTACTCCCCACCAGCAAGAGCTTTGTGTCCTGGCCCCTTTGCTCGGGGAGCAATCTTCGTCCGTACGCCATTTGGGCAGTGGCACTGGCAGCTGGAGCTGCCAAAAGCCAAGAGCCCTTCTCCCCAGCCAAGCAAGCCTGCCACCTTTGGCTCTTGCATGCATTGGGTAGGCAGGCCTGGTTACTCTCCGCCAGCAAAAGCTTTGTGTCCTGGCCCTTTCGCTCTGAGAGGAATCTTTGTCCGTACGCCATTACGGCAGTGGCACTGGCAGCTGGAGCTGCCAAAAGCCAGGAGCCCTTCTCCCCAGCCAAGCAAGCCTACAACCTTTGGCTCTTGGGTGGATTAGGTGGGTAGGCCTGGGTACTCCCTGCCAGCAAGAGCTTTTTGTCCTGGCCCTTTTGCTCGGGGAGGAATCTTTGTCCGTACGCCGTTTGGTCAGTGGCACTGGCAGCTGGAGCTGCCAAAAGCCAAGAGCCCTTCTCCCCAGCCAAGCAAGGCTGCAACCATTGGCTCTTGCATGCATTTGGTAGGCAGGCCTGGTTACTCTCCGCCAGCAAGAGCTTTGTGTCCTGACCTTTTTGCTCGAGGAGTAATCTTTGTCCGTACGCCATTTGGGCAGTGGCACTGGCAGCTGGAGCTGCCAAAAGCCAAGAGCCCTTCTCCCCAGTCAAGCAAGCCTGCAACCTTTGGCTCTTGGGTGGATTAGGTGGGGAGGCCTGGGTACTCCCCGCCAGCAAGAGCTTTTTGTCCTGGCCCTTTCGCTCTGAGAGGAATCTTTGTCCGTACGGCATTACGGCAGTGGCACTGGCAGCTGGAGCTGCCAAAAGCCAAGAGCCCTTCTCCCCAGCCAAGCAAGCCTGCAACCTTTGGCTCTTGGGTGGATTAGGTGGGGAGGCCTGGGTACTCCCCGCCAGCAAGAGCTTTTTGTCCTGGCCCTTTCGCTCTGAGAGGAATCTTTGTCCGTACGCCATTTGGGCAGTGGCACTGGCAGCTGGAGCTGCCAAAAGCCAAGAGCCCTTCTCCCCAGCCAAGCAAGCCTGCAACCTTTGGCTCTTGGGTGGATTAGGTGGGGAGGCCTGGGTACTCCCCACCAGCAAGAGCTTTGTGTCCTGGCCCCTTTGCTCGGGGAGCAATCTTCGTCCGTACGCCATTTGGGCAGTGGCACTGGCAGCTGGAGCTGCCAAAAGCCAAGAGCCCTTCTCCCCAGCCAAGCAAGCCTGCCACCTTTGGCTCTTGCATGCATTGGGTAGGCAGGCCTGGTTACTCTCCGCCAGCAAAAGCTTTGTGTCCTGGCCCTTTCGCTCTGAGAGGAATCTTTGTCCGTACGCCATTACGGCAGTGGCACTGGCAGCTGGAGCTGCCAAAAGCCAGGAGCCCTTCTCCCCAGCCAAGCAAGCCTACAACCTTTGGCTCTTGGGTGGATTAGGTGGGTAGGCCTGGGTACTCCCTGCCAGCAAGAGCTTTTTGTCCTGGCCCTTTCGCTCTGAGAGGAATCTTTGTCTGTACGCCATTTGGGCAGTGGCACTGGCAGCTGGAGCTGCCAAAAGCCAAGAGCCCTTCTCCCCAGCCAAGCAAGCCTGCCACCTTTGGCTCTTGCATGCATTTGGTAGGCAGGCCTGGTTACTCTCCGCCAGCAAAAGCTTTGTGTGCTGGCCCTTTCGCTCTGAGAGGAATCTTTGTCCGTACGCCTTTAAGGCAGTGGCACTGGCAGCTGGAGCTGCCAAAAGCCAAGAGCCCTTCTCCCCAGCCAAGCAAGCCTGCAACCTTTGGCTCTCGGGTGGATTAGGTGGGGAGGCCTGGGTACTCCCTGCCAGCAAGAGCTTTTTGTCCTGGCCCTTTCGCTCTGAGAGGAATCTTTGTCCGTACGCCATTTAGGCAGTGGCACTGGCAGCTGGAGCTGCCAAAAGCCAAGAGCCCTTCTCCTCAGCCAAGCAAGCCTGCAACCTTTGGCTCTCAGGTGGAATAGGTGGGGAGGCCTGGTTACTCCCCGCCAGCAAGAGCTTTCTGTCCTGGCCCTTTTGCTCTGGGTGGAATCTTCATCCGTACGCCATTTGGTCAGTGGCACTGGCAGCTGGAGCTGCCAAAAGCCAAGAGCCCTTCTCCTCAGCCAAGCAAGCCTGCATCCTTTGGCTCTTGGGTGGATTAGGTGGGGAGGCCTGGGTACTCCCTGCCAGCAAGAGCTTTTTGTCCTGGCCCTTTCGCTCTGAGAGGAATCTTTGTCCGTACGCCGTTTGGTCAGTGGCACTGGCAGCTGGAGCTGCCAAAAGCCAAGAGCCCTTCTCCCCAGCCAAGCAAGGCTGCAACCTTTGGCTCTTGCATGCATGTGGTAGGCAGGCCTGGTTACTCTCCGCCAGCAAGAGCTTTGTGTCCTGGCCCTTTCGCTCTGGGTGGAATCTTCATCCGTACGCCATTTGGTCAGTGGCACTGGCAGCTGGAGCTGCCAAAAGCCAAGAGCCCTTCTCCCCAGCCAAGCAAGCCTGCAACCTTTGGCTCTTGGGTGGATTAGGTGGGGAGGCCTGGGTACTCCCTGCCAGCAAGAGCTTTTTGTCCTGGCCCTTTTGCTCTGAGAGGAATCTTTGTCCGTACGCCTTTACGGCAGTGGCACTGGCAGCTGGAGCTGCCAAAAGCCAAGAGCCCTTCTCCCCAGCCAAGCAAGCCTGCCACCTTTGGCTCTTGCATGCATTGGGTAGGCAGGCCTGGTTACTCTCCGCCAGCAAGAGCTTTGTGTCCTGGCCCTTTCGCTCTGAGAGGAATCTTTGTCCGTACGGCATTACGGCAGTGGCACTGGCAGCTGGAGCTGCCAAAAGCCAAGAGCCCTTCTCCCCAGCCAAGCAAGCCTGCAACCTTTGGCTCTTGGGTGGATTAGGTGGGGAGGCCTGGGTACTCCCTGCCAGCAAGAGCTTTCTGTCCTGGCCCTTTCGCTCTGGGTGGAATCTTCATCCGTACGCCATTTGGGCAGTGGCACTGGCAGCTGGAGCTGCCAAAAGTCAAGAGCCCTTCTCCCCAGCCAAGCAAGCCTGCAACCTTTGGCTCTTGGGTGGATTAGGTGGGGAGGCCTGGGTACTCCCTGCCAGCAAGAGCTTTTTGTCCTGGCCCTTTCGCTCTGAGAGAAATCTTTGTCCGTACGCCTTTATGGCAGTGGCACTGGCAGCTGGAGCTGCCAAAAGCCAAGAGCTCTTCTCCCCAGCCAAGCAAGCCTGCAACCTTTGGCTCTTGGGTGGATTAGGTGGGGAGGCCTGGGTACTCCCCGCCAGCAAGAGCTTTTTGTCCTGGCCCTTTTGCTCGGAGAGTAATCTTTGTCCGTACGCCATTTGGGCAGTGGCACTGGCAGCTGGAGCTGCCAAAAGCCAAGAGCCCTTCTCCTCAGCCAAGCAAGCCTGCATCCTTTGGCTCTTGGGTGGATTAGGTGGGGAGGCCTGGGTACTCCCTGCCAGCAAGAGCTTTTTGTCCTGGCCCTTTCGCTCTGAGAGGAATCTTTGTCCGTACGCCATTACGGCAGTGGCACTGGCAGCTGGAGCTGCCAAAAGCCAAGAGCCCTTCTCCCCAGCCAAGCAAGCCTGCAACCTTTGGCTCTCAGGTGGATTAGGTGGGGAGGCCTGGGTACTCCCTGCCAGCAAGAGCTTTTTGTCCTGGCCCTTTCGCTCTGAGAGGAATCTTTGTCCGTACGCCATTACGGCAGTGGCACTGGCAGCTGGAGCTGCCAAAAGCCAAGAGCCCTTCTCCCCAGCCAAGCAAGCCTGCCACCTTTGGCTCTTGCATGCGTTTGGTAGGCAGGCCTGGTTACTCTCCGCCAGCAAAAGCTTTGTGTCCTGGCCCTTTCGCTCTGAGAGGAATCTTTGTCCGTACGCCATTACGGCAGTGGCACTGGCAGCTGGAGCTGCCAAAAGCCAGGAGCCCTTCTGCAAAGCCAAGCAAACCTACAACCTTTGGCTCTTCGGTGGATTAGGTGGGTAGGCCTGGGTACTCCCTGCCAGCAAGAGCTTTTTGTCCTGGCCCTTTCGTTCTGAGAGGAATCTTTGTCCGTATGGCATTACGGCAGTGGCACTGGCAGCTGGAGCTGCCAAAAGCCAAGAGCCCTTCTCCCCAGCCAAGCAAGCCTGCAACCTTTGGCTCTCAGGTGGATTAGGTGGGGAGGCCTGGGTACTCCCTGCCAGCAAGAGCTTTTTGTCCTGGCCCTTTTGCTCGGGGAGGAATCTTTGTCCGTACGGCATTACGGCAGTGGCACTGGCAGCTGGAGCTGCCAAAAGCCAAGAGCCCTTCTCCCCAGCCAAGCAAGCCTGCAACCATTGGCTCTCGGGTGGATTAGGTGGGGAGGCCTGGGTACTCCCCGCCTGCAAGAGCTTTTTGTCCTGGCCCTTTTGCTCGGGGAGTAATCTTTGTCCGTACGCCATTTGGGCAGTGGCACTGGCGGCTGGAGCTGCCAAAAGCCAAGAGCCCTTCTCCCCAGCCAAGCAAGCCTGCAACCTTTGGCTCTTGGGTGGATTAGGTGGGGAGGCCTGGGTACTCCCCGCCAGCAAGAGCTTTCTGTCCTGGCCATTTTGCTCTGGGTGGAATCTTCATCCGTACGGCATTTGGGCAGTGGCACTGGCAGCTGGAGCTGCCAAAAGCCAAGAGCCCTTCGCCTCAGCCAAGCAAGCCTGCATCCTTTGGCTCTTGGGTGGATTAGGTGGGGAGGCCTGGGTACTCCCTGCCAGCAAGAGCTTTTTGTCCTGGCCCTTTCGCTCTGAGAGGAATCTTTGTCCGTACGCCATTACGGCAGTGGCACTGGCAGCTGGAGCTGCCAAAAGCCAAGAGCCCTTCTCCCCAGCCAAGCAAGCCTGCAACCTTTGGCTCTCAGGTGGATTAGGTGGGGAGGCCTGGGTACTCCCTGCCAGCAAGAGCTTTTTGTCTTGGCCCTTTCGCTCTGAGAGGAATCTTTGTCCGTACGGCATTACGGCAGTGGCACTGGCAGCTGGAGCTGCCAAAAGCCAGGAGCCCTTCTCCAAAGCCAAGCAAGCCTACAAACTTTGGCTCTTGGGTGGATTAGGTGGGTAGGCCTGGGTACTCCCTGCCAGCAAGAGCTTTTTGTCCTGGCCCTTTTGCTCTGAGAGGAATCTTTGTCCGTATGGCATTACGGCAGTGGCACTGGCAGCTGGAGCTGCCAAAAGCCAAGAGCCCTTCTCCCAAGCCAAGCAAGCCTGCAATCTTTGGCTCTTGGGTGGATTAGGTGGGGAGGCCTGGGTACTCCCTGCCAGCAAGAGCTTTTTGTCCTGGCCCTTTCGCTCGGGGAGGAATCTTTGTCCGTACGCCATTTGGTCAGTGGCACTGGCAGCTGGAGCTGCCAAAAGCCAAGAGCCCTTCTCCCCAGCCAAGCAAGCCTGCAACCTTTGGCTCTTGGGTGGATTAGGTGGGGAGGCCTGGGTACTCCCTGCCAGCAAGAGCTTTTTGTCCTGGCCGTTTCGCTCTGAGAGGAATCTTTGTCCGTACGCCTTTATGGCAGTGGCCCTGGCAGCTGGAGCTGCCAAAAGCCAAGAGCCCTTCTCCCCAGCCAAGCAAGCCTGCAACCTTTGGCTCTCGGGTGGATTAGGTGGGGAGGCCTGGGTACTCCCCGCCAGCAAGAGCTTTTTGTCCTGGCCCTTTTGCTCGGGGAGGAATCTTTGTCCGTACGCCATTTGGTCAGTGGCACTGGCAGCTGGAGCTGCCAAAAGCCAAGAGCCCTTCTCCCCAGCCAAGCAAGCCTGCCACCTTTGGCTCTTGCATGCATTTGGTAGGCAGGCCTGGTTACTCTCCGCCAGCAAGAGCTTTGTGTCCTGACCTTTTTGCTCGAGGAGCAATCTTTGTCCGTACGCCATTTGGTCAGTGGCACTGGCAGCTGGAGCTGCCAAAAGCCAAGAGCCCTTCTCCCCAGCCAAGCAAGCCTGCAACCATTGGCTCTCGGGTGGATTAGGTGGGTAGGCCTGGGTACTCCCTGCCAGCAAGAGCTTTTTGTCCTGGCCCTTTCGCTCTGAGAGGAATCTTTGTCCGTACGCTTTTATGGCAGTGGCACTGTCTGCTGGAGCTGCCAAAAGCCAAGAGCCCTTCTCCCCAGCCAAGCAAGCCTGCAACCTTTGGCTCTTGGGTGGATTAGGTGGGGAGGCCTGGGTACTCCCCGCCAGCAAGAGCTTTTTGTCCTGGCCCTTTCGCTCTGAGAGGAATCTTTGTCCGTACGCCATTAGGGCAGTGGCAATGGCAGCTGGAGCTGCCAAAATCCAGGAGCCCTTCTCCCCAGCCAAGCAAGCCTGCAACCTTTGGCTCTTGGGTGGATTAGGTGGGGAGGCCTGGGTACTCCCCGCCAGCAAGAGCTTTTTGTCCTGGCCCTTTCGCTCTGAGAGGAATCTTTGTCCGTACGGCATTACGGCAGTGGCACTGGCGGCTGGAGCTGCCAAAAGCCAAGAGCCCTTCTCCCCAGCCAAGCAAGCCTGCAACCTTTGGCTCTTGGGTGGATTAGGTGGGGAGGCCTGGGCACTCCCTGCCAGCAAGAGCTTTTTGTCCTGGCCCTTTCGCTCTGAGAGGAATCTTTGTCCGTACGCCTTTACGGCAGTGGCACTGGCAGCTGGAGCTGCCAAAAGCCAAGAGCCCTTCTCCCCAGCCAAGCAAGCCTGCAACCTTTGGCTCTCAGGTGGATTAGGTGGGGAGGCCTGGGTACTCCCTGCCAGCAAGAGCTTTTTGTCCTGTCCCTTTCGGTCTGAGAGGAATCTTTGTCCGTACGCCATTTGGGCAGTGGCACTGGCAGCTGGAGCTGCCAAAAGCCAAGAGCCCTTCTCCCCAGCCAAGCAAGCCTGCAACCTTTGGCTCTTGGGTGGATTAGGTGGGGAGGCCTGGGTACTCCCCACCAGCAAGAGCTTTGTGTCCTGGCCCCTTTGCTCGGGGAGCAATCTTCGTCCGTACGCCATTTGGGCAGTGGCACTGGCAGCTGGAGCTGCCAAAAGCCAAGAGCCCTTCTCCCCAGCCAAGCAAGCCTGCCACCTTTGGCTCTTGCATGCATTGGGTAGGCAGGCCTGGTTACTCTCCGCCAGCAAAAGCTTTGTGTCCTGGCCCTTTCGCTCTGAGAGGAATCTTTGTCCGTACGCCATTACGGCAGTGGCACTGGCAGCTGGAGCTGCCAAAAGCCAGGAGCCCTTCTCCCCAGCCAAGCAAGCCTACAACCTTTGGCTCTTGGGTGGATTAGGTGGGTAGGCCTGGGTACTCCCTGCCAGCAAGAGCTTTTTGTCCTGGCCCTTTTGCTCGGGGAGGAATCTTTGTCCGTACGCCGTTTGGTCAGTGGCACTGGCAGCTGGAGCTGCCAAAAGCCAAGAGCCCTTCTCCCCAGCCAAGCAAGGCTGCAACCATTGGCTCTTGCATGCATTTGGTAGGCAGGCCTGGTTACTCTCCGCCAGCAAGAGCTTTGTGTCCTGACCTTTTTGCTCGAGGAGTAATCTTTGTCCGTACGCCATTTGGGCAGTGGCACTGGCAGCTGGAGCTGCCAAAAGCCAAGAGCCCTTCTCCCCAGTCAAGCAAGCCTGCAACCTTTGGCTCTTGGGTGGATTAGGTGGGGAGGCCTGGGTACTCCCCGCCAGCAAGAGCTTTTTGTCCTGGCCCTTTCGCTCTGAGAGGAATCTTTGTCCGTACGGCATTACGGCAGTGGCACTGGCAGCTGGAGCTGCCAAAAGCCAAGAGCCCTTCTCCCCAGCCAAGCAAGCCTGCAACCTTTGGCTCTCAGGTGGATTAGGTGGGGAGGCCTGGGTACTCCCTGCCAGCAAGTGCTTTTTGTCCTGGCCCTTTCGCTCTGAGAGGAATCTTTGTCCGTACGCCTTTACGGCAGTGGCACTGGCAGCTGGAGCTGCCAAAAGCCAAGAGCCCTTCTCCCCAGCCAAGCAAGCCTACAACCTTTGGCTCTCAGGTGGATTAGGTGGCGAGGCCTGGGTACTCCCTGCCAGCAAGAGCTTTTTGTCCTGGCCCTTTCGCTCTGAGAGGAATCTTTGTCCGTACGGCATTACGGCAGTGGCACTGGCAGCTGGAGCTGCCAAAAGCCAAGAGCCCTTCTCCCCAGCCAAGCAAGCCTGCAACCTTTGGCTCTTGGGTGGATTAGGTGGGGAGGCCTGGGTACTCCCCACCAGCAAGAGCTTTGTGTCCTGGCCCCTTTGCTCGGGGAGCAATCTTCGTCCGTACGCCATTTGGGCAGTGGCACTGGCAGCTGGAGCTGCCAAAAGCCAAGAGCCCTTCTCCCCAGCCAAGCAAGCCTGCCACCTTTGGCTCTTGCATGCATTGGGTAGGCAGGCCTGGTTACTCTCCGCCAGCAAAAGCTTTGTGTGCTGGCCCTTTCGCTCTGAGAGGAATCTTTGTCCGTACGCCATTACGGCAGTGGCACTGGCAGCTGGAGCTGCCAAAAGCCAGGAGCCCTTCTCCCCAGCCAAGCAAGCCTACAACCTTTGGCTCTTGGGTGGATTAGGTGGGTAGGCCTGGGTACTCCCTGCCAGCAAGAGCTTTTTGTCCTGGCCCTTTCGCTCTGAGAGGAATCTTTGTCCGTACGCCATTTGGGCAGTGGCACTGGCAGCTGGAGCTGCCAAAAGCCAAGAGCCCTTCTCCCCAGCCAAGCAAGCCTGCCACCTTTGGCTCTTGCATGCATTTGGTAGGCAGGCCTGGTTACTCTCCGCCAGCAAAAGCTTTGTGTGCTGGCCCTTTCGCTCTGAGAGGAATCTTTGTCCGTACGCCATTACGGTAGTGGCACTGGCAGCTGGAGCTGCCAAAAGCCAAGAGCCCTTCTCCCCAGCCAAGCAAGCCTGCCACCTTTGGCTCTTGCATGCGTTTGGTAGGCAGGCCTGGTTACTCTCCGCCAGCAAAAGCTTTGTGTCCTGGCCCTTTCGCTCTGAGAGGAATCTTTGTCCGTACGCCATTACGGCAGTGGCACTGGCAGCTGGAGCTGCCAAAAGCCAGGAGCCCTTCTGCAAAGCCAAGCAAACCTACAACCTTTGGCTCTTCGGTGGATTAGGTGGGTAGGCCTGGGTACTCCCTGCCAGCAAGAGCTTTTTGTCCTGGCCCTTTCGTTCTGAGAGGAATCTTTGTCCGTATGGCATTACGGCAGTGGCACTGGCAGCTGGAGCTGCCAAAAGCCAAGAGCCCTTCTCCCCAGCCAAGCAAGCCTGCAACCTTTGGCTCTCGGGTGGATTAGGTGGGGAGGCCTGGGTACTCCCTGCCAGCAAGAGCTTTTTGTCCTGGCCCTTTTGCTCGGGGAGGAATCTTTGTCCGTACGGCATTACGGCAGTGGCACTGGCAGCTGGAGCTGCCAAAAGCCAAGAGCCCTTCTCCCCAGCCAAGCAAGCCTGCAACCATTGGCTCTCGGGTGGATTAGGTGGGGAGGCCTGGGTACTCCCCGCCTGCAAGAGCTTTTTGTCCTGGCCCTTTTGCTCGGGGAGTAATCTTTGTCCGTACGCCATTTGGGCAGTGGCACTGGCGGCTGGAGCTGCCAAAAGCCAAGAGCCCTTCTCCCCAGCCAAGCAAGCCTGCAACCTTTGGCTCTTGGGTGGATTAGGTGGGGAGGCCTGGGTACTCCCCGCCAGCAAGAGCTTTCTGTCCTGGCCATTTTGCTCTGGGTGGAATCTTCATCCGTACGGCATTTGGGCAGTGGCACTGGCAGCTGGAGCTGCCAAAAGCCAAGAGCCCTTCTCCCCAGCCAAGCAAGCCTGCAACCATTGGCTCTCAGGTGGATTAGGTGGGGAGGCCTGGGTACTCCCCGCCAGCAAGAGCTTTTTGTCCTGGCCCTTTCGCTCTGAGAGGAATCTTTGTCCGTACGGCATTACGGCAGTGGCACTGGCAGCTGGAGCTGCCAAAAGCCAAGAGCCCTTTTCCCCAGCCAAGCAAGCCTGCCACCTTTGGCTCTTGCATGCATTTGGTAGGCAGGCCTGGTTACTCTGCGCCAGCAAAAGCTTTGTGTCCTGGCCCTTTCGCTCTGGGTGGAATCTTCATCCGTACGCCATTTGGTCAGTGGCACTGGCACCTGGAGCTGCCAAAAGCCAAGAGCCCTTCTCCCCAGTCAAGCAAGCCTGCAACCTTTGGCTCTTGGGTGGATTAGGTGGGGAGGCCTGGGTACTCCCTGCTAGCAAGAGCTTTTTGTCCTAGCCCTTTCGCTCTGAGAGGAATCTTTGTCCGTACGGCATTACGGCAGTGGCACTGGCAGCTGGAGCTGCCAAAAGCCAAGAGCCCTTCTCCCCAGCCAAGCAAGCCTGCAACCTTTGGCTCTTGGGTGGATTAGGTGGGGAGGCCTGGGTACTCCCTGCCAGCAAGAGCTTTTTGTCCTGGCCCTTTCGCTCTGAGAGGAATCTTTGTCCGTACGGCATTACGGCAGTGGCACTGGCAGCTGGAGCTGCCAAAAGCCAGGAGCCCTTCTCCCCAGCCAAGCAAGCCTGCAAACTTTGGCTCTCAGGTGGATTAGGTGGGGAGGCCTGGGTACTCCCTGCCAGCAAGAGCTTTCTGTCCTGGCCCTTTCGCTCTGGGTGGAATCTTCATCCGTACGCCATTTGGGCAGTGGCACTGGCAACTGGAGCTGCCAAAAGCCAAGAGCCCTTCTCCCCAGCCAAGCAAGCCTGCAAACTTTGGCTCTCAGGTGGATTAGGTGGGGAGGCCTGGGTACTCCCTGCCAGCAAGAGCTTTCTGTCCTGGCCCTTTCGCTCTGGGTGGAATCTTCATCCGTACGCCATTTGGGCAGTGGCACTGGCAACTGGAGCTGCCAAAAGCCAAGAGCCCTTCTCCCCAGCCAAGCAAGCCTGCAACCTTTGGCTCTTGGGTGGATTAGGTGGGGAGGCCTGGGTACTCCCTGCCAGCAAGAGCTTTCTGTCCTGGCCATTTTGCTCTGGGTGGAATCTTCATCCGTACGGCATTTGGGCAGTGGCACTGGCAGCTGGAGCTGCCAAAAGCCAAGAGCCCTTCTCCTCAGCCAAGCAAGCCTGCATCCTTTGGCTCTTGGGTGGATTAGGTGGGGAGGCCTGGGTACTCCCTGCCAGCAAGAGCTTTTTGTCCTGGCCCTTTCGCTCTGAGAGGAATCTTTGTCCGTACGCCATTACGGCAGTGGCACTGGCAGCTGGAGCTGCCAAAAGCCAAGAGCCCTTCTCCCCAGCCAAGCAAGCCTGCAACCTTTGGCTCTCAGGTGGATTAGGTGGGGAGGCCTGGGTACTCCCTGCCAGCAAGAGCTTTTTGTCCTGGCCCTTTCGCTCTGAGAGGAATCTTTGTCCGTACGGCATTACGGCAGTGGCACTGGCAGCTGGAGCTGCCAAAAGCCAGGAGCCCTTCTCCAAAGCCAAGCAAGCCTACAACCTTTGGCTCTTGGGTGGATTAGGTGGGTAGGCCTGGGTACTCCCTGCCAGCAAGAGCTTTTTGTCCTGGCCCTTTCGCTCTGAGAGGAATCTTTGTCCGTATGGCATTACGGCAGTGGCACTGGCAGCTGGAGCTGCCAAAAGCCAAGAGCCCTTCTCCCAAGCCAAGCAAGCCTGCAATCTTTGGCTCTTGGGTGGATTAGGTGGGGAGGCCTGGGTACTCCCCGCCAGCAAGAGCTTTTTGTCCTGGCCCTTTTGCTCGGGGAGGAATCTTTGTCCGTACGCCATTTGGTCAGTGGCACTGGCAGCTGGAGCTGCCAAAAGCCAAGAGCCCTTCTCCCCAGCCAAGCAAGCCTGCAACCTTTGGCTCTTGGGTGGATTAGGTGGGGAGGCCTGGGTACTCCCTGCCAGCAAGAGCTTTTTGTCCTGGCCCTTTCGCTCTGAGAGGAATCTTTGTCCGTACGCCTTTATGGCAGTGGCCCTGGCAGCTGGAGCTGCCAAAAGCCAAGAGCCCTTCTCCCCAGCCAAGCAAGCCTGCAACCTTTGGCTCTCGGGTGGATTAGGTGGGGAGGCCTGGGTACTCCCCGCCAGCAAGAGCTTTTTGTCCTGACCCTTTTGCTCGGGGAGGAATCTTTGTCCGTACGCCATTTGGTCAGTGGCACTGGCAGCTGGAGCTGCCAAAAGCCAAGAGCCCTTCTCCCCAGCCAAGCAAGCCTGCCACCTTTGGCTCTTGCATGCATTTGGTAGGCAGGCCTGGTTACTCTCCGCCAGCAAGAGCTTTGTGTCCTGACCTTTTTGCTCGAGGAGCAATCTTTGTCCGTACGCCATTTGGTCAGTGGCACTGGCAGCTGGAGCTGCCAAAAGCCAAGAGCCCTTCTCCCCAGCCAAGCAAGCCTGCAACCATTGGCTCTCGGGTGGATTAGGTGGGTAGGCCTGGGTACTCCCTGCCAGCAAGAGCTTTTTGTCCTGGCCCTTTCGCTCTGAGAGGAATCTTTGTCCGTACGCTTTTATGGCAGTGGCACTGTCTGCTGGAGCTGCCAAAAGCCAAGAGCCCTTCTCCCCAGCCAAGCAAGCCTGCAACCTTTGGCTCTTGGGTGGATTAGGTGGGGAGGCCTGGGTACTCCCCGCCAGCAAGAGCTTTTTGTCCTGGCCCTTTCGCTCTGAGAGGAATCTTTGTCCGTACGCCATTAGGGCAGTGGCAATGGCAGCTGGAGCTGCCAAAATCCAGGAGCCCTTCTCCCCAGCCAAGCAAGCCTGCAACCTTTGGCTCTTGGGTGGATTAGGTGGGGAGGCCTGGGTACTCCCCGCCAGCAAGAGCTTTTTGTCCTGGCCCTTTCGCTCTGAGAGGAATCTTTGTCCGTACGGCATTACGGCAGTGGCACTGGCGGCTGGAGCTGCCAAAAGCCAAGAGCCCTTCTCCCCAGCCAAGCAAGCCTGCAACCTTTGGCTCTTGGGTGGATTAGGTGGGGAGGCCTGGGTACTCCCTGCCAGCAAGAGCTTTTTGTCCTGGCCCTTTCGCTCTGAGAGGAATCTTTGTCCGTACGCCTTTACGGCAGTGGCACTGGCAGCTGGAGCTGCCAAAAGCCAAGAGCCCTTCTCCCCAGCCAAGCAAGCCTGCAACCTTTGGCTCTCAGGTGGATTAGGTGGGGAGGCCTGGGTACTCCCTGCCAGCAAGAGCTTTTTGTCCTGGCCCTTTCGGTCTGAGAGGAATCTTTGTCCGTACGCCATTTGGGCAGTGGCACTGGCAGCTGGAGCTGCCAAAAGCCAAGAGCCCTTCTCCCCAGCCAAGCAAGCCTGCAACCTTTGGCTCTTGGGTGGATTAGGTGGGGAGGCCTGGGTACTCCCCACCAGCAAGAGCTTTGTGTCCTGGCCCCTTTGCTCGGGGAGCAATCTTCGTCCGTACGCCATTTGGGCAGTGGCACTGGCAGCTGGAGCTGCCAAAAGCCAAGAGCCCTTCTCCCCAGCCAAGCAAGCCTGCCACCTTTGGCTCTTGCATGCATTGGGTAGGCAGGCCTGGTTACTCTCCGCCAGCAAAAGCTTTGTGTCCTGGCCCTTTCGCTCTGAGAGGAATCTTTGTCCGTACGCCATTACGGCAGTGGCACTGGCAGCTGGAGCTGCCAAAAGCCAGGAGCCCTTCTCCCCAGCCAAGCAAGCCTACAACCTTTGGCTCTTGGGTGGATTAGGTGGGTAGGCCTGGGTACTCCCTGCCAGCAAGAGCTTTTTGTCCTGGCCCTTTTGCTCGGGGAGGAATCTTTGTCCGTACGCCGTTTGGTCAGTGGCACTGGCAGCTGGAGCTGCCAAAAGCCAAGAGCCCTTCTCCCCAGCCAAGCAAGGCTGCAACCATTGGCTCTTGCATGCATTTGGTAGGCAGGCCTGGTTACTCTCCGCCAGCAAGAGCTTTGTGTCCTGACCTTTTTGCTCGAGGAGTAATCTTTGTCCGTACGCCATTTGGGCAGTGGCACTGGCAGCTGGAGCTGCCAAAAGCCAAGAGCCCTTCTCCCCAGTCAAGCAAGACTGCAACCTTTGGCTCTTGGGTGGATTAGGTGGGGAGGCCTGGGTACTCCCCGCCAGCAAGAGCTTTTTGTCCTGGCCCTTTCGCTCTGAGAGGAATCTTTGTCCGTACGCCTTTACGGCAGTGGCACTGGCAGCTGGAGCTGCCAAAAGCCAAGAGCCCTTCTCCCCAGCCAAGCAAGCCTGCAACCTTTGGCTCTCAGGTGGATTAGGTGGGGAGGCCTGGGTACTCCCTGCCAGCAAGAGCTTTTTGTCCTGGCCCTTTCGGTCTGAGAGGAATCTTTGTCCGTACGCCATTTGGGCAGTGGCACTGGCAGCTGGAGCTGCCAAAAGCCAAGAGCCCTTCTCCCCAGCCAAGCAAGCCTGCAACCTTTGGCTCTTGGGTGGATTAGGTGGGGAGGCCTGGGTACTCCCCACCAGCAAGAGCTTTGTGTCCTGGCCCCTTTGCTCGGGGAGCAATCTTCGTCTGTACGCCATTTGGGCAGTGGCACTGGCAGCTGGAGCTGCCAAAAGCCAAGAGCCCTTCTCCCCAGCCAAGCAAGCCTGCAACCTTTGGCTCTTGGGTGGATTAGGTGGGGAGGCCTGGGTACTCCCTGCCAGCAAGTGCTTTTTGTCCTGGCCCTTTCGCTCTGAGAGGAATCTTTGTCCGTACGGCATTACGGCAGTGGCACTGGCAGCTGGAGCTGCCAAAAGCCAAGAGCCCTTCTCCCCAGCCAAGCAAGCCTACAACCTTTGGCTCTCAGGTGGATTAGGTGGCGAGGCCTGGGTACTCCCTGCCAGCAAGAGCTTTTTGTCCTGGCCCTTTCGCTCTGAGAGGAATCTTTGTCCGTACGGCATTACGGCAGTGGCACTGGCAGCTGGAGCTGCCAAAAGCCAAGAGCCCTTCTCCCCAGCCAAGCAAGCCTGCAACCTTTGGCTCTTGGGTGGATTAGGTGGGGAGGCCTGGGTACTCCCCACCAGCAAGAGCTTTGTGTCCTGGCCCCTTTGCTCGGGGAGCAATCTTCGTCCGTACGCCATTTGGGCAGTGGCACTGGCAGCTGGAGCTGCCAAAAGCCAAGAGCCCTTCTCCCCAGCCAAGCAAGCCTGCCACCTTTGGCTCTTGCATGCATTGGGTAGGCAGGCCTGGTTACTCTCCGCCAGCAAAAGCTTTGTGTCCTGGCCCTTTCGCTCTGAGAGGAATCTTTGTCCGTACGCCATTACGGCAGTGGCACTGGCAGCTGGAGCTGCCAAAAGCCAGGAGCCCTTCTCCCCAGCCAAGCAAGCCTACAACCTTTGGCTCTTGGGTGGATTAGGTGGGTAGGCCTGGGTACTCCCTGCCAGCAAGTGCTTTTTGTCCTGGCCCTTTCGCTCTGAGAGGAATCTTTGTCCGTATGCCTTTACGGCAGTGGCACTGGCAGCTGGAGCTGCCAAAAGCCAAGAGCCCTTCTCCCCAGCCAAGCAAGCCTGCAACCTTTGGCTCTCAGGTGGATTAGGTGGGGAGGCCTGGGTACTCCCTGCCAGCAAGAGCTTTTTGTCCTGGCCCTTTCGCTCTGAGAGGAATCTTTGTCCGTACGGCATTACGGCAGTGCACTGGCAGCTGGAGCTGCCAAAAGCCAAGAGCCCTTCTCCCCAGCCAAGCAAGCCTGCAACCTTTGGCTCTTGGGTGGATTAGGTGGGGAGGCCTGGGTACTCCCCACCAGCAAGAGCTTTGTGTCCTGGCCCCTTTGCTCGGGGAGCAATCTTCGTCCGTACGCCATTTGGGCAGTGGCACTGGCAGCTGGAGCTGCCAAAAGCCAAGAGCCCTTCTCCCCAGCCAAGCAAGCCTGCCACCTTTGGCTCTTGCATGCATTGGGTAGGCAGGCCTGGTTACTCTCCGCCAGCAAAAGCTTTGTGTCCTGGCCCTTTCGCTCTGAGAGGAATCTTTGTCCGTTCGCCATTACGGCAGTGGCACTGGCAGCTGGAGCTGCCAAAAGCCAGGAGCCCTTCTCCCCAGCCAAGCAAGCCTACAACCTTTGGCTCTTGGGTGGATTAGGTGGGTAGGCCTGGGTACTCCCTTCCAGCAAGAGCTTTTTGTCCTGGCCCTTTCGCTCTGAGAGGAATCTTTGTCCGTACGCCATTTGGGCAGTGGCACTGGCAGCTGGAGCTGCCAAAAGCCAAGAGCCCTTCTCCCCAGCCAAGCAAGCCTGCCACCTTTGGCTCTTGCATGCATTTGGTAGGCAGGCCTGGTTACTCTCCGCCAGCAAAAGCTTTGTGTGCTGGCCCTTTCGCTCTGAGAGGAATCTTTGTCCGTACGCCTTTAAGGCAGTGGCACTGGCAGCTGGAGCTGCCAAAAGCCAAGAGCCCTTCTCCCCAGCCAAGCAAGCCTGCAACCTTTGGCTCTTGGGTGGATTAGGTGGGGAGGCCTGGGTACTCCCTGCCAGCAAGAGCTTTTTGTCCTGGCCCTATCGCTCTGAGAGGAATCTTTGTCCGTATGCCTTTACGGCAGTGGCACTGGCAGCTGGAGCTGCCAAAAGCCAAGAGCCCTTCTCCCCAGCCAAGCAAGCCTGCAACCTTTGGCTCTTGGGTGGATTAGGTGGGGAGGCCTGGGTACTCCCTGCCAGCAAGAGCTTTTTGTCCTGGCCCTTTCGCTCTGAGAGGAATCTTTGTCCGTACGCCATTTAGGCAGTGGCACTGGCAGCTGGAGCTGCCAAAAGCCAAGAGCCCTTCTCCCCAGCCAAGCAAGGCTGCAACCTTTGGCTCTTGCATGCATGTGGTAGGCAGGCCTGGTTACTCTCCGCCAGCAAGAGCTTTGTGTCCTGGCCCTTTCGCTCTGGGTGGAATCTTCATCCGTACGCCATTTGGTCAGTGGCACTGGCAGCTGGAGCTGCCAAAAGCCAAGAGCCCTTCTCCCCAGCCAAGCAAGCCTGCAACCTTTGGCTCTTGGGTGGATTAGGTGGGGAGGCCTGGGTACTCCCTGCCAGCAAGAGCTTTTTGTCCTGGCCCTTTTGCTCTGAGAGGAATCTTTGTCCGTACGCCTTTACGGCAGTGGCACCTGCAGCTGGAGCTGCCAAAAGCCAAGAGCCCTTCTCCCCAGCCAAGCAAGCCTGCAACCTTTGGCTCTCAGGTGGATTAGGTGGGGAGGCCTGGGTACTCCCTGCCAGCAAGAGCTTTCTGTCCTGGCCCTTTCGCTCTGGGTGGAATCTTCATCCGTACGCCATTTGGGCAGTGGCACTGGCAGCTGGAGCTGCCAAAAGTCAAGAGCCCTTCTCCCCAGCCAAGCAAGCCTGCAACCTTTGGCTCTTGGGTGGATTAGGTGGGGAGGCCTGGGTACTCCCCGCCAGCAAGAGCTTTTTGTCCTGGCCCTTTCGCTCTGAGAGAAATCTTTGTCCGTACGCCTTTATGGCAGTGGCACTGGCAGCTGGAGCTGCCAAAAGCCAAGAGCTCTTCTCCCCAGCCAAGCAAGCCTGCAACCTTTGGCTCTTGGGTGGATTAGGTGGGGAGGCCTGGGTACTCCCCGCCAGCAAGAGCTTTTTGTCCTGGCCCTTTTGCTCGGAGAGTAATCTTTGTCCGTACGCCATTTGGGCAGTGGCACTGGCAGCTGGAGCTGCCAAAAGCCAAGAGCCCTTCTCCTCAGCCAAGCAAGCCTGCATCCTTTGGCTCTTGGGTGGATTAGGTGGGGAGGCCTGGGTACTCCCTGCCAGCAAGAGCTTTTTGTCCTGGCCCTTTCGCTCTGAGAGGAATCTTTGTCCGTACGCCATTACGGCAGTGGCACTGGCAGCTGGAGCTGCCAAAAGCCAAGAGCCCTTCTCCCCAGCCAAGCAAGCCTGCAACCTTTGGCTCTCAGGTGGATTAGGTGGGGAGGCCTGGGTACTCCCTGCCAGCAAGAGCTTTTTGTCCTGGCCCTTTCGCTCTGAGAGGAATCTTTGTCCGTACGCCATTATGGCAGTGGCACTGGCAGCTGGAGCTGCCAAAAGCCAAGAGCCCTTCTCCCCAGCCAAGCAAGCCTGCCACCTTTGGCTCTTGCATGCGTTTGGTAGGCAGGCCTGGTTACTCTCCGCCAGCAAAAGCTTTGTGTCCTGGCCCTTTCGCTCTGAGAGGAATCTTTGTCCGTACGCCATTACGGCAGTGGCACTGGCAGCTGGAGCTGCCAAAAGCCAGGAGCCCTTCTGCAAAGCCAAGCAAACCTACAACCTTTGGCTCTTCGGTGGATTAGGTGGGTAGGCCTGGGTACTCCCTGCCAGCAAGAGCTTTTTGTCCTGGCCCTTTCGTTCTGAGAGGAATCTTTGTCCGTATGGCATTACGGCAGTGGCACTGGCAGCTGGAGCTGCCAAAAGCCAAGAGCCCTTCTCCCCAGCCAAGCAAGCCTGCAACCTTTGGCTCTCGGGTGGATTAGGTGGGGAGGCCTGGGTACTCCCTGCCAGCAAGAGCTTTTTGTCCTGGCCCTTTTGCTCGGGGAGGAATCTTTGTCCGTACGGCATTACGGCAGTGGCACTGGCAGCTGGAGCTGCCAAAAGCCAAGAGCCCTTCTCCCCAGCCAAGCAAGCCTGCAACCATTGGCTCTCGGGTGGATTAGGTGGGGAGGCCTGGGTACTCCCCGCCTGCAAGAGCTTTTTGTCCTGGCCCTTTTGCTCGGGGAGTAATCTTTGTCCGTACGCCATTTGGGCAGTGGCACTGGCGGCTGGAGCTGCCAAAAGCCAAGAGCCCTTCTCCCCAGCCAAGCAAGCCTGCAACCTTTGGCTCTTGGGTGGATTAGGTGGGGAGGCCTGGGTACTCCCCGCCAGCAAGAGCTTTCTGTCCTGGCCATTTTGCTCTGGGTGGAATCTTCATCCGTACGGCATTTGGGCAGTGGCACTGGCAGCTGGAGCTGCCAAAAGCCAAGAGCCCTTCTCCCCAGCCAAGCAAGCCTGCAACCATTGGCTCTCAGGTGGATTAGGTGGGGAGGCCTGGGTACTCCCCGCCAGCAAGAGCTTTTTGTCCTGGCCCTTTCGCTCTGAGAGGAATCTTTGTCCGTACGGCATTACGGCAGTGGCACTGGCAGCTGGAGCTGCCAAAAGCCAAGAGCCCTTTTCCCCAGCCAAGCAAGCCTGCCACCTTTGGCTCTTGCATGCATTTGGTAGGCAGGCCTGGTTACTCTGCGCCAGCAAAAGCTTTGTGTCCTGGCCCTTTCGCTCTGGGTGGAATCTTCATCCGTACGCCATTTGGTCAGTGGCACTGGCAGCTGGAGCTGCCAAAAGCCAAGAGCCCTTCTCCCCAGTCAAGCAAGCCTGCAACCTTTGGCTCTTGGGTGGATTAGGTGGGGAGGCCTGGGTACTCCCTGCTAGCAAGAGCTTTTTGTCCTAGCCCTTTCGCTCTGAGAGGAATCTTTGTCCGTACGGCATTACGGCAGTGGCACTGGCAGCTGGAGCTGCCAAAAGCCAAGAGCCCTTCTCCCCAGCCAAGCAAGCCTGCAACCTTTGGCTCTTGGGTGGATTAGGTGGGGAGGCCTGGGTACTCCCTGCCAGCAAGAGCTTTTTGTCCTGGCCCTTTCGCTCTGAGAGGAATCTTTGTCCGTACGGCATTACGGCAGTGGCACTGGCAGCTGGAGCTGCCAAAAGCCAGGAGCCCTTCTCCCCAGCCAAGCAAGCCTACAACCTTTGGCTCTTGGGTGGATTAGGTGGGGAGGCCTGGGTACTCCCCGCCAGCAAAAGCTTTGTGTGCTGGCCCTTTCGCTCTGAGAGGAATCTTTGTCCGTACGCCATTACGGCAGTGGCACTGGCAGCTGGAGCTGCCAAAAGCCAAGAGCCCTTCTCCCCAGCCAAGCAAGCCTGCAACCTTTGGCTCTCAGGTGGATTAGGTGGGGAGGCCTGGGTACTCCCTGCCAGCAAGAGCTTTCTGTCCTGGCCCTTTCGCTCTGGGTGGAATCTTCATCCGTACGCCATTTGGGCAGTGGCACTGGCAACTGGAGCTGCCAAAAGCCAAGAGCCCTTCTCCCCAGCCAAGCAAGCCTGCAACCTTTGGCTCTTGGGTGGATTAGGTGGGGAGGCCTGGGTACTCCCTGCCAGCAAGAGCTTTCTGTCCTGGCCATTTTGCTCTGGGTGGAATCTTCATCCGTACGGCATTTGGGCAGTGGCACTGGCAGCTGGAGCTGCCAAAAGCCAAGAGCCCTTCTCCTCAGCCAAGCAAGCCTGCATCCTTTGGCTCTTGGGTGGATTAGGTGGGGAGGCCTGGGTACTCCCTGCCAGCAAGAGCTTTTTGTCCTGGCCCTTTCGCTCTGAGAGGAATCTTTGTCCGTACGGCATTACGGCAGTGGCACTGGCAGCTGGAGCTGCCAAAAGCCAAGAGCCCTTCTCCCCAGCCAAGCAAGCCTGCAACCTTTGGCTCTCAGGTGGATTAGGTGGGGAGGCCTGGGTACTCCCTGCCAGCAAGAGCTTTTTGTCCTGGCCCTTTCGTTCTGAGAGGAATCTTTGTCCGTACGCCATTACGGCAGTGGCACTGGCAGCTGGAGCTGCCAAAAGCCAAGAGCCCTTCTCCCCAGCCAAGCAAGCCTGCAACCTTTGGCTCTCGGGTGGATTAGGTGGGGAGGCCTGGGTACTCCCTGCCAGCAAGAGCTTTTTGTCCTGGCCCTTTTGCTCGGGGAGGAATCTTTGTCCGTACGGCATTACGGCAGTGGCACTGGCAGCTGGGGCTGCCAAAAGCCAAGAGCCCTTCTCCCCAGCCAAGCAAGCCTGCAACCATTGGCTCTCGGGTGGATTAGGTGGGGAGGCCTGGGTACTCCCTGCCAGCAAGAGCTTTTTGTCCTGGCCCTTTTGCTCGGGGAGTAATCTTTGTCCGTACGCCATTTGGGCAGTGGCACTGGCGG